>NC_069510.1:65050988-65095988 GCF_027579735.1 Bombina bombina
CAGTTTATTATGTAAGTCAATAGGAAGTGAGGGAGAGAGGTTCCAGGCCCTCTCTTAAAATTGTCATAAGTAACACCTAATACATTATTTTTAAAGCTTTGAAATGAAGACTTTAAAATGCTAAACAGTATTATAAACCTAATAAAATAATCACACAACACAGACTTCACTTGCATTTTTCTGCAAACAATTTTTTCTATGCATTCCAATCTGGACTGATTTATAGACAGGAAGATCTTGTTCCTTTGAAATCTGCTCAATAGCTCAGGTCTGGTTAAACTGATTAATTTCAGCTTGTTTGGCTTTGCTGCAACACAAGCGGACAGCTCCACCTACTGGCTATTTTAATAAATGCACTGCTTCTCAATGCTTTTCAATAGCTGTCACATGACTGGAAAAAAAGGTTGTTATTCTGAAACGGTGTAAATTGAACCGTTGTAAACCGAGGGCCACCTGTATTTGTTGGCTTTGTTTCTATCATAGAGTTTGCCTCTTTAACTTGAAAAACATCTAACCAAATGTTACAATTATCTTCATTTGATGTTTCTTTGAAAGTGAACAGTTATCTGGTATTAAAAAATAAATAATCTGATGCTGTCATTTCTCCCCTCATATCATCAATTTAATTTTCATCCCCTTCCATTTAGTCAGTTGTAGGAATATGTACAAATGAGGGTTTGGTTTATCAGCCAGCTCCACATGTCTAATCCTATTAGTTGAGGCTAAAATCCTGTTTAGAGAAGCCTGATGTTCTGGATTTTCACTCTTTGACAGCGGAGGAGCTCACAGTATCCGAATCTCCCGCAGAATGTTACTGTGTAGTGTTAAAACTTGGCAAAGAAAGGTCATTGCCAGCCCCCCCCCCCCCCTAATAAGGTTTTAGCCCCTGGGGAGAATTATTAACAAGGTGGAAGGGAGGGTGAGTTGGGCAATGGCTGTTGTGTTGGAGAACTATTGAAGTGACCTCCCTTCGAGGTGGGGAAATTGGGCACAAGCCCTAGGAGAAAACTGAGGGTTGGGCCTTATCAGGTAGGACCACTGAAGGGACCCTGACCTCCTTGGGGTTGTGTGAAACTGAAATCATGTTCCTTGGGGACATGGGGCCTCTGGGAATGAATTGTGCACTGGTTCACCTTTTGGGGTGAAACAGCTGGCCCCTTGGTGAGGGAGACTAGGAGGTCACTGTGTCCATTTCAGGGCAGAACTGGACACTAAAACCCTTTATGGGGAAGATAATAGGACACTGGGCTCCTTTTTATAGGAAGATGAACTGAGACAGGTGAGCCCCTTGGGGTTGAGTGTTGAGACCCTTGCAGATTAGACATTAGGCCTTCCAGCAGGGGGTCAGTAAGCTCTGCATTAGGTGGGAATCAGAGGATTTGGATATGGGAGGCTGCCTTGATAGAAATTCATTGAGTTACATTTAAACAAACGATTCTTTCCCCAAGTGAAAATCAACAGTGCATGTAATCTGCAAGGTAGGAATTCAGAACATAAAACTTCCTGTGTATTACATGGGTGTCTGCTCCCCCTTCCATCCATTACTCATCTCTCTGTATCCCCCCCTCCCTCTTCATATCACCTTCACCCTCTCTGTAACATCTCCCCCCTTCCTATCTGTATTAACCTCATCCTTTCCTCTACACAGCTCTTCTCATTCTCTTGGTCTCTACCTTCCCTTCTCTCCTGAATCTGTTCCATATCTCGCACTCATTCCATCTCTTGTTTCTACACTGCCTTCTGTGGCTTTCACTCACCCCATCCTCCCCCCTACATCACCTCACCGTCTCTCTCCCTCTTTTCCTTGCTCTCTCTCATTCCTCTCTTCCCCTCCCCCCTCTCTCTTCCTCCCTGATTTTCATTTCAGTGTTGTGTCTCAGCTGTTTGATTCCCCCTCCCCTCCCAACTCTCCTGCACTTGCTCCTCTCTGTGACACTCTAACCTCGACTGCAAGAGTGATCCCTCCCCCCCCCCTCCTCTTTCCTAAACCTCTTTTGTCTCTTAGAGAAAAAAAATGAATTAAAAGGCAACTTTAACCCGGTCACTACCAGTTCCCATCCGAGAAAGCGGGTTTTGGTAATGCAGACTGTATAGCTGCCGGCAGCGCATATAGGGTTAATTATCAGAACACAGCAGTGTGGCAGTCTCTGCGTGTCCCCAGCGTGGAGCGAAAATGTCAAAGCATTAGCTGGCTGTTTTGTGCTATCACTAATAAGCTTCCCCCTAGATGTGACACTCCCCGCTCTCATCTGAAGTCCAAATCTGATCTAACGAACCCCTTCAATACCATAGATGCAGTGTGCAACACATTCGCTTCCCTACCAGCCCCACAGGACTCTAATGTGCTCATAAAAATTGTACGCGTTTATTTGATCACAGTTTGCTGGGGTTGGAAGTAGGCCAACATGATATGGAATTTGATTGTTAGCTCTGCTGATCAGGACTTAAAAGGACATAAAAATCCGCCCTTTTTTCATGATTCAGATACAATTTTAAACAACTTTCCAATTTACTACTATTATCACATTTTCTTCATTATTTGTTATCCTTTGTTGAAAAGCAGGATTGTATCCTCAGGAGTGTGCACGTCTGCAGCACTATATGACAGCAGTGGTACGCTAAATGTTATACATTAGCAAGAGCACTAAATGGCAGCGCTTTTTCCAGTCATTTAGTTCCCCAGGCGTGTGCACGCAGCCTGTCTAGAGATCTCTTCCGCAAAGAATAACAGGAGAATGAAGCTAATTTGTTAAAGGGACACTGAACCCAAATTTTTTCTTTCGTGATTCAGATACAGCATGACATTTTAAGCAACTTTCTAATTTACTCCTATTATCAAATTGTCATAATTCTCTTGGTATCTTTATTTGAAATGCAAGACTGTAAGCTTAAATGCCGGCCCATTTTGGTGAACAACCTAGGTTGTCCTTGCTGATTGGTGGATAAATTCATCCACCAATCAAAAACTGCGGTCCAGAGTTCTGAACCAAGAAAAAAGCTTAGATGTCTTTTTTTTTCCTTCAAATAAAGATATCAAGAGAATGAAGAAACATCGATAATAGGAGTAAATTAGAAACTTGCTTAAAATTGCATGCTCTATCTGAATCACAAAAGAAAAAAAATTGGGTTCAGTGTCCCTTTAATAGAAATAAATTGTATTCTCTATCTGAATCATGGAAACAAAACAATGGGGTTGCATGTCCCTTTAATGCTGTGTGGGGACTTTAAGAAAGCCATACTGTTCCGAATTAAACATTCCGTAATAATCAAAGAGCACAATTCTGCTCTGCTGCACCTGACATTACCATATACTTGCACCTTTTGCTCCCAGTGCTCTCCCATTAAATCCACAGCCATAAATCCCATTTGTCATAACATTGCTTTATAACAGCACCACCTTCGTGTGGCCTCCTTAGTGCATGATGGAATCCCATAACCCCCCGCTCCTGGGGCACGGCACTTGGCTCTTAAATGCTCCTCTCCCCCACACTGTGGATACCGTTATATTATTTTCCCCCCTGTGCCAATCAGTGATTGTACTTTGCTGTGCTTGTAACCAACCCATAGCGCAGCTCGGTATTACATAAATATGTGACAGAGATGAACGTGTTAATGTAATAATTCTTTAATACACTGAGGATCTACACAGCAAGATAAAGGTGCTCTCGCTTCAGAGGTCAAATGCCTTAATAGCTTGGCTGCTCCTCCTGATAATTATAGTGTGCAGTGATTTATAGTGTAGAATTGTAGGACAATTAACATGGTAGTAAATCAAACATCTCATATTAATGAAGCTGCTTCCTACGCCCCGGCTAACCCTCTCCCTCCTCTCGCCCCCCAGCCCTTTGCTCCCTTGTAGTTAGTAAATCTCTGTGAGTCCCGTCAGATACACCGGCCTTGTGACTGCCTGCGCATCCATCCTTCCTGTGCGCCGGGGTCAGCAGTACCAGCAGAGGGATATGATGACAGATTTCACCCACTGAGCATGTGTATTTCATAGGGACAGGATACGTGAGGATAATTCAGTAAAGTTTGCAGTCACTTGCTTTCTTCTGTGTTTAATGTATCAGTAAAAAACACAGTATTGATTCTCATCCTTTATCACTTGCTTCTGTACTTCACACTTAACCCTGTTTACCCTCAAATAATGTGATACCCCTCCCTCTTGTCTTGTGTCCTGATTTTTCTCTGCTTCCCTTTTATGTCTTCTCTTACTTTGATTCCTCATTCTTTACACACAGAAAAACGGAGAGATGCACTCACCTGGGCTTAGAACAAAAGCTTCTTACTCCCAGGGTGCAATCTCTTTCTCCAAGAGATCACCAAGTTTGCTTTGTTCTCTTGGTATTCTTAGTTGAAAGCTAAAAATAGGAGGTTCATATGCTAATTTCTAAGCCCTTGAAGGCTGCCTCTTATCTCAGGGCATTTTTACAGTTTTTTCACCACTAGAGGGTGTTAGTTCATGTGTTTCATATAGATAATATTGTCCTCATGCACGTGGAGTTCCTAGGAGCCAGCACTGACTGATTGGCTAGACTGCAAGTCTGTCAAAAGACGTGAAATAAGGGGCAGTTTGCAGAGGCTTAGATCACAGAGGTAAAAAGTGTATTTATATAACTCAGTTGGTTATGCAAAACTGGGGAATGGGTAATAAAGGGATTATATCTATCTTTTAAAACAATAAAAATTCTGGTGTAGACTGTCCCTGGTGTAGACTGTCCCTAACCTTTCGCCACCTCTTAGGTGGCGAATTTCAATCTTCCCGGTCTCATCGAACAGCTCCTGCCCATGCATGATTGGCTGTGCGAGGGCAGGGGGCGGGATTGCACGCAAGCGCAAAATAGCGCTCGTGTGCAATGCTGAATTCCGGCAGCGGAATTCAGCCTGCCAGAGGCGAGCTGCGGCGGAGAGGGGCACATATGTGTGCCCCTGTCCGCCGCAGCTTAATAAATTGACTTTTATGCCTTTCACAAAGGTAAAATCTCCTGAAGTACATTAGGCTGACCCTGCCAAATGAGAGTCCAGCACCGAAATACCAGGCAAGTCTCCTCTGAACAAGAGAAAACAACAAACCCGAGATGTATGTTTCGGCCTCTATGGGCCTCGTCAGTGAGGTGCAGTTGCATCCCTCTAAGGCATGTGTGCAAGGAGTCCACATCTGGTTGCCCCTTTTACTCTTATCAGCTTACTTTACACCCACCAACCTTCTCTCCAAGAGCAATGTGTGCTATTGCAGAGCCCATATCTCCACGTCTGATAAAAAGAGACCGTCCACTCCAGAGTTTTTATTGTTTAAAAGATAAATAATCCTTTTAGTACCCATTTCCTAGTTTTGTATAACAAACATGGTAAAATTAATACACTCTTTACCTATGTGATTACCTTGTATGTAAGCCTCTGCAGATTGCGCCCCTTATCTCAGTTCTTTTGATATACTTGCATTTTAGCCAATTATTGCTGACTCATAAATAAGAGGCGATCTTCAGGGGCTTAGAAATTAGCATATGAGCCTACCTAGGTTTAGCTTTCAACAAAGAATACCATGAGAACAAAGCAGATTTGATGATAAATGTAAATTGGAAAGTTGTTTAAAATGACATGCCTTATCTGAATCATGAAAGTTTAATTTTGACTAGACTGTCCCTTTAAGAAAGCTGTGAATTCAGTTACTAGAGCACAAAGACAGATCGGATTAAATTTATATTTTAATCTGAAAAAAGGTTCACAGTGCATAAAAAAAACCCGATAAAGAAATACATTAAATTAGATGGATTAAACACAGAAACTCTTAACTTACAAAGTAAAATGGTGACTGTGGGAATTCCCAGATCCTTTTGGTTGAATTCTCCCTTGTGTTATTTTTCAAACACTACTTTATACCCTCCCCATAGGGGGTAGTTTGATACTGCCCAGCTTACAGTATTACACACTGATCTGGGTTGCCTTTTGACTTTGAGATATTGGCCCTAGGGTAACATCCCTTGTGCCCACTATATGGAAAAATTAGATCATAATATTTTTCATGACTAAATTAACAATCCGCAGACACTGGATAAAATCTTCCAAGCACCTTTGCCCTTCTGCTCCTACCTAGGTATATTTGGGCTCATTGGTTAACTGATTTTTCCAACACATGAAATACTGTATGTCAGAGCTTTCCAAACTTTTCATGTTGGTGACACACTTTTTAGACCTACATCATTTCGCGACACAGTAATTCAGTTGTACTGGCAACCAGGAGGTTAAACTAACTTGTTTTAAGAGATACGGACACATACATAAATTATATAATTATGAAATGTATTTACAAGTAACAGTATGTAAGTGTGCAAGAATTAAAAAAAGTTTAATAACACCAATGGCTACTTACTGTTTTAATGGGATGTATGAGGTTGATGGGATGAACACAATTTCAGAATATTTGGTGGAATATTAGATAAAGACACTCGCATTTCATCATCAAGCATTTTTAAGCTTCCCCTTCCTATCCATATATCAAGAGCAGGAGCAGCAATGCACTACTAGGAGCTAGCTGCAAAAAAAACAACAACTCTGACTTCAGCTCAGCTTTTAAGCTGCCGCCCTCAGAGCTCGGTGAATCCGATTGACTACTGCCCACACTGCAAACACACTGCTGTCCCACTCACTGACTACACATGCAGTCACGAGCCGATTAAGAAGACTACACATGCAGTCACGAGCCAATTAAGGAGACTACACGTGCAGTCAGGAGCCAATGTGCCGCCAATGGGAATAGTTTCAGTTCCCACTGAGCTGCGCCAATAGATCTGTGACCCCCTAGGTATCAATCATGTGTCAACCATGTGATATGCGAAGCAGGCAGGCGGAAAGTCAGAAACCAAAAAAAAAATGTGAATTTTTTTTTTTGCTGAAGCAGGGACACACCTACACACTACTGCCGACACACTAGTGTGTCCCGACACACAGTTTGGAAAGCACTGCTGTATGTGATTATGGATAGCTATATTTTGTTCTGCAAAATGTTATATTCATATTTAAAGGGACAGTCTAGTCAAAAATAAACTTTCATGACTCAGATAGGGCATGTCATTTTAAACAACTTTCCAATTTACTTTTAAAATCCATTTTGCTCTGTTATTTTTGGAATTCTCAGCATATGCGCCTACCTAGGTTTAGCTTTCAACTAATTTCTTAGCCCTTGAAGGCCGCCTCTTATCTGAATGCATTTTGATACTTTTTCACATCTAGAGGGCGTTAGTTCTGGTGTGCCATACAGATAACATTGTGCTCACGCCCATGAAGTTACCTAGGAGTCAGCACTGGCTGCCTAGAATGCAAGTCTTTCAAAATAACTGAAATAAGGGGCAGTCTGCAGAGGCTTAGATACAAGGTAATCACACAGGTAAAAAGTACATTAATAGAACTGTGTTGGTTGTGCAAAACTGGGGAATGGGTAATAAAGGGATTATCTATATTTTTAAACAATAAATATTCTGGAGTAGACTGTCCTTTTAATATTTCTGGTTATTTAGTGATTGTTCAGAGGTTGGAGTCGCTCCTCAGACCCGGGTTCTAGGCTGTAAACCATTGGACTGTGTAAAATACGGAGTCACAGACACCAAAGTATTCACTTTGATCATCTTATATCACAGACATTTAGCTGCTTCAAAGTTAAAACATTTGGTTACCTCTATAGTCCCAAGTTTTCGGCATTAACCCCTTAGAAGCTAGTAGAAAAAAAAAAAAGAATTTGTTTGCATGAGACAAATATATACAATACCCCTGACATTACTCATTTTCAAATGAGGTGTCTCATGCTCCATTAGATTGCAGGAAAATGCCATATAAATTTAAATCACTTGTATACTAGGTGTCTTTTACTTAGGTCTGGGGTCTAGAAAGGGACCCTGGCACCCAGAAATATGCACGACATTGGTGCAAGTGACCCCTCTTTTGAAAATGTTTAGGCCCTCTCCAGTGTTCTCCACAGAACATTTTGCTAGCCGGGTGGCATTATGAAGTAGCCGGGTGGGGGCAGTGTAATATTTTCTAATATTCTATTATTTTCAGCTATCTAAAGCACGATTTAATCATATTATTTAACATAAATGCATTTAATTCTAATTTTGCAATAAAAATTGAGCATTTTTAATACTGGCTAATTTTAGCTTAATATTGGCTAAAATTGCAAGGGGGTGGTGGCTTCGCTTAAAGGGACATGAAACCCAAAATCTTTCTTTCATGCTTTAGGCGGAACATACAATTTGAAACAACTTTCCAGTTTACTTCTATTATCAAATTTGTTTCATTCTATTGGTATCATTTGTTGAAGGAGCAGCAATGCACTACTGGTTTCTAACTGGACACATGTGTGAGCCAATGACAATTGTTACACACATATATATATATATATATATATATATATATATATATATATATATATATATATATATATATATACTGTATATAAATAAATATATATATATATATATATGCAGCCACCAATCAGCAGCTAGAACCTAGGTTCTTTGCTGCTCCTGAGCTTACCTAGGTAAACCTTTCAGCAAACGATAACAAGAGAAGGAAGCAAATTAAATAATAGAAGTAAATTGCTCTGTCTAAATCATGAATGTCTAATTATGACTTTCCTTTTTATTTTGCCAAGAAAATAAACAGTTAACAATAGGTGATTCCAACAAAAAAAAAACAGATGACAAAATACTTCCAAAAATAAACGTTAATACAAAACAGAATACAATCTCGCTTAGAAATAAAAAGACACCTTAAGTGGGTGAAGATATTCACCTAACCACTCGAGAAAAGAAAAAAAAACGGCTCTGACCTGGCAATTTTTCTTAATGCTTGTATACTAGGTGTCTTTTACTTAGGTCTGGGGTCTAGAAAGGGACCCTGGCACCCAGAAATATGCACGACATTGGTGCAAGTGACCCCTCTTTTGAAAATGTTTAGGCCCTCTCCAGTGTTCTCCACAGAACATTTTGCTAGCCGGGTGGCATTATGAAGTAGCCGGGTGGGGGCAGTGTAATATTTTCTAATATTCTATTATTTTCAGCTATCTAAAGCACGATTTAATCATATTATTTAACATAAATGCATTTAATTCTAATTTTGCAATAAAAATTGAGCATTTTTAATACTGGCTAATTTTAGCTTAATATTGGCTAAAATTGCAAGGGGGTGGTGGCTTCGCTTAAAGGGACATGAAACCCAAAATCTTTCTTTCATGCTTTAGGCGGAACATACAATTTGAAACAACTTTCCAGTTTACTTCTATTATCAAATTTGTTTCATTCTATTGGTATCATTTGTTGAAGGAGCAGCAATGCACTACTGGTTTCTAACTGGACACATGTGTGAGCCAATGACAATTGTTACACACATATATATATATATATATATATATATACTGTATATAAATAAATATATATATATATATGCAGCCACCAATCAGCAGCTAGAACCTAGGTTCTTTGCTGCTCCTGAGCTTACCTAGGTAAACCTTTCAGCAAACGATAACAAGAGAAGGAAGCAAATTAAATAATAGAAGTAAATTGCTCTGTCTAAATCATGAATGTCTAATTATGACTTTCCTTTTTATTTTGCCAAGAAAATAAACAGTTAACAATAGGTGATTCCAACAAAAAAAAAACAGATGACAAAATACTTCCAAAAATAAACGTTAATACAAAACAGAATACAATCTCGCTTAGAAATAAAAAGACACCTTAAGTGGGTGAAGATATTCACCTAACCACTCGAGAAAAGAAAAAAAAACGGCTCTGACCTGGCAATTTTTCTTAATGCATAAAAACCCTACCAAAACTATGATCTCCATTAATGCTGTATACTCTAGATCCTATCTAACACACACACAAAGAAGAGAAAGAAAAGAAGAAAAAGAAAAGAAGAAGAGAGAAGAGAAAAAGAAAAAGGAAAAAAAAAAAAAAAAAAGGGCACACAACCCCCCCCCCCCCTCTCCCCTACCAGTTTCCACCATAATCTTTCACGCAAGCAGCCACTCACCTCTAAGGTTAGCTTCCAGTAAGAAGAGAGAGTTCTTAAATGGCTGCAAGATCAATTTTTGGGTTTCCTGATCCAAAGATTTAATAAAAATCCCCCATTTGTTTAAAAAGAGCCTGATATTATTATCTATCTGTGCCTGTACTGAGGCTTGTTCTAGAAACATTTGGTATGTTATCCCATTTTTAAATTCAGAAAATTTAGGTTCTTTATTAGACTGCCAATATTTTAATACCAGTTTCCTACCGAGCAGTATCATTGTATTTATTAATAAATGGCTAGGACCAACTTCTTCCTGGTCTGCTAGGAAAAAGACTGCATGCTTACTTACTTGAAAGTGTTGATTTAAGATTTTAGTAACCCAAAATGAGATTTTCCCCCAAAATATTTGAATTACAGGACAGGACCAGAAAAGATGGAACATATCTGCTGCAAGGTACTTGCACTTACTACAAACTATATACTCATGTTTTTTATCCCATCGAGCCTGCCAACTGGGTGTATAATAACATTGATACCAGATCTTTAACTGTTGTTCTTTAAAATATTCCCCTCTCATTGCCTTTGCTACCCTATCTCCAGAGTTCTTAAATAAATCTGAATCTTGTAAGTTGTCACCTGCTATGTCCCATTTAAGTTCCAAATATCTTTTATTGCTTTGCTCTTGAGAGGTGAGTAGAGCATAATAAGAGTGCGTGATAGAATAATTTCCTGCTTGAAACATACTGGTTATCTGCCTTAATATATCATTGTCCCATTCTATTGCCTCTATTTTCCTACACTGATCAGCATAGTGACGTAATTGTAAGTAAGAAAAGAATAGGCGATTTGGTATGTTAAATTCAGATTTACATTCATTAAAAGTTTTAATCGAATTATCTTCCTTTTTGAGTAACTGTGCAATGTAGTTGATCCCTAGATCTGACCAGGCATTAAATCTAGCTGAGTCATAGCCTACCTCGAATTCAGGGTTACCTTTAATTGAGAGGAAAGCTGAACCTCAATGGCTTATCCCAATTTTAGCACAGAATTGACGCCAGGCCCGTATTGGTTGGTCTATAATAAGCATCCCCCTTGTTTCTATAGGAATTAGTTTTAAGGGCATGTGTGTTAATGCTTTAAGGGCATAAGGTGCTACTAGGGCTCCTTCAATTTCAAGCAAGGAGAAATGTCCTTTCTCAGAAAACCAGTCCCAAACAAATTTTAGATTGGAAGCTATATTATACATCTCAAAATCGGGAAGAGCCATGCCTGCAGCCTCTTTTCTGGCACTCAAACGTTTCAACGCTATCCTCGATTTTTTTTTGCACCAAATAAATTGCGATATTAGTTTATTGATTAACTGACAGTCTTTCCTTAGTAATAGGAGTGGGAGGGCCTGAAAAATATATAAAAATTTGGGGAGAGAAATCATTTTTATTAAATGTATTCGACCCATAAGAGATAGGGGCAGGTTCTTCCATCTTTCTAAATCTGCCTGGAGTGATGCGATAGCTGGTACAAAATTTAACTTATACCAACTCTTAGAGTTAGATGCAAATTTTATCCCTAGATATGTAATGTGATCTTTGGTTACTTTAAAAGGGATTTCTGGAGAACTTTTTAGTTTAATAAGCCACATAAGTTCCGATTTTTCTTTATTAATTGCAAAGCCGGAAAAAGCCTGGAAAGATTCTAAAGCTTCCATAATTATAGGCAGATTGTATTGGAGATTTTGAGCAAAGATAAGCAGATCATCGGCATATATGGCTTGAGTTATTCTGTGTCCTTCGATATTTATCCCTAGCAGTTCTTGTCTAAACAATATTGCCAGAGGCTCTAGCGCTAGATTAAAAAGCAATTATGACTTTACTGTCCATTTAAATGAACCCCCAACAATACATTACCAACATGAGACTCACTCCTAGTTTGAGAGTTGCAGTCCTCCTTTTTTTAAATGGCCATCCAACTGCAAGCTAATTGTCATAGCAACAACAAATACATTCTCTCAACATTGGTTCTATTTTGGGGATTACTATTTTTTTCCCTGTGAAAGTCTATATAGAATGTTAGTTTTATTTTTAATGTATGTATGGTTATTGAGCAATATAGATATAACATCCTTAATTTTTGGTGTTTTTGGAAGGTGAACTACTTCAATTGTTAAAAATTGTATCCGTTTAACCTCTGCCATTTCTGAGGTGGTGGAGATTAATCAGTGATGATGTCACTCTTTGCTTTACTGTGATCTCATCAGATTTTTCTAAACTCTCACTGAACTTCCTTAAACTGAGAAACATGACACTGCCTGGCACATGCCAGATGCATGCTCCCTTGCATGTCCTGGGACTAGCATCCTGATTGGCTGTTAAAGTTCCCTTTACAATTGGATTTGGTTATTGAGGTAAAATATCTTCCTTTTTACATAAAGATGTTCAGGTGATATATCCATCTAAAGGGGAAGAGAGTCCACGGCTTGCTTCATTACTATTTGGAATTAAGAACCTGGCCACCAGGAGGAGGCAAAGACACCCCAGCCAAAGGCTTAAATACCTCCCCCACTTCCCTCATCCCCCAGTCATTCTTTGCCTTTTGTCACAGGAGGATGGCAGAGGAGTGCCGGAGTTTCGGAGTAGTCTCTTATGTAGGGTAGTACTCTTCGCAGTGGGACTGGAGTTTTAAGTAGTCCTGTCAGCCTCTCAGTGAGAGCCTAGGCAAAAGTTAGAGTCCAGAGATGCAGGGAGAGTCTTTCTGCGAAACCATCCCGACTCATATTAACAGCTCCATAAGCAATCCGCATTGACGAGTTTCGCTGCCTGCATTCTACACTCAAGTCCATGTCAGGAGCGAGGCTACTAACCTATCACACTTGAAGGGCTATGTTCCTGTTCCACGGCGTCGATTCTGGTAAGATCGTTTCATTTTTTATTAATAATGATAACATAGAAGACAGGGTCACAGTGTGGCGCCGTTTTATCTTTACAGAATCATGGGTTAATATTCCTGGAAGGGGGATTATTGAACGGGGGGGGGGGGTTATACATGATATTGTTTATTGTGTCATTGCTGCGTTATGTGCGAGATGTGGCTCTGGCAATGTGTGGAACTTTCAGGTTACTTGCGGGAATCTTGCACGGCCATTTTTGGCACGTTTTTCCCTAGTGCTGGGGCGGTCCTGCCTGGCATTCCATGTGACTTTGTGTGTCTATCCTTCTCTGTTGATCTATGGTGCAGGAGATGTAGCATTTTCTGTAGTCCAGGTCCTAGGTGGTGGTGAGTGCCCCGGCCATTGGTGGTATAAAGGTGCCTTTTTGTAAATTAAGTTAGTCTACCCAAAAGCGCAAGTGATGGAGGACTCTGACGCGTTAGAGGGCTCTCCCTCCTCATTCCTGTGTTTATTGTGAGGAGGTTCTGGTAGATCAGTCTGCTCAACTATGTTCCACATGCCTTTATAAAGTTACAACATCTGAATTTAAACGGATGTCTAGTACTACTGAGCCGTCCACCTCTGAGGGTTCTTCGTCCCGGAAGGTGCGTTCCCTACATTCATCTCTGATTGCACATGCAGCGCCCCGGGGTCCAACCGTTATTCCTTCAGGAGAGATTCGTTGGCCGTCAGACTGGAATTGGCGGTTTCGAAAGTGATCCATGCCTTACCACTTTCTGCTAAGCGCAAGCGTAGGGTTTATCTTAGCGGCCCGGCCCAGGGTTTGTCCATGCCAATGGAAGATCCAGAGGCTCTATACGATGACAAGGCCCACTCCGACTCTTCGGAGAAGGCCCCTTCTGGGTTGGAGTCCGTGTCATCTAAACCTCTGGCGGCGGAGGAACCTGGTTATAGGTTTAGGATGGAGAACTTGCGCTTTCTGCTGCGGCAGGTGCTTGCTACTCTGGAGGTTCCGGAACCTAAGATACCGGAGGAACCTGCGATTCCTAAGCTTGACAAGGTATACAAGGACAGGGTAGTACCTCAGTCTTTCCCGGTTAAGATGGAAAATATTATTAAGAATGAATGGGAGCGATTAGGTTCGTCCTTTTCCCCTTCTTCTTTTAAAAAACTGTTACCCAGTTCTGGATTCTCAGCTTGAGCTGTGGGGGACCGTCCCTAAGGTGGATGGGGCTATCTCTACGCTCGCAAAGCGAACGACTATTCCCCTCGAGGATAGTTAGTTGTTTAAAGAGCCCACGGATAAAAAGCTGGAAAACATGTTGAGAAAGATGTTTCAGCACACAGGGTTTGTTTTTCAGCCAGCAGCGGCCGACATATTGGTGTGAATCCCTGTGTGAAATGGTCGAGGGGCAGGCATCCATCGACAAGATTCAGGAGAAGATTAAGGCGCTGAAGGTCGCTAATTCTTTAATCTGTGATGCCAATATGCAAATCATTTGCCTGAATGCTAAGGTGTCAGGTTTTTCTGTTTTAGCGCTCAGGGCTCTGTAGCTAAAATCTTGGTCTGCGGACATGACCTCTAAATCGAGGCTGTTGTCCCTGCCTTTTCAAGGAAAGATCCTGTTCAGTCCAGGATTGGATTCGATCATATCCACGGTTGCGGGAGGCAAGGGAGCTTTCCTACCACAGGATAAGAGGACAAGGCCCAGCGCCAGCAGCCCACAGCGAAAGCGGAACAGTCCAAGGGATCTATCTTGGAACAAGTCTAAGCAGAGCAAGAAGCCCGCCGAGACGAAATCGGCATGAAGGTGCTGCCCCCGACCGGTCTCCGGATCACGTAGGGGGCAGATTATCTCTATTCTTAGACACATGGTTGCAGGACGTTCAGGACCCTTGGGTTCTAGAGGTTGTCTCCCAGGGTTACAGGAAAGGGTTCAGATCCCCTCCGCCCGAGGGCAGATTCCTCCTGTCAAACCTGTCTTCAAGACCAGAGAATAGAGAGGCCTTTCTAGAATTTGTGAGATCTCGCCTTTCTCGGGGTTATCATACCAGTACCCCTAGCAGAAAGGGGTCTAGGGTACTATTCCAACCTTTTTGTGGTTCCAAAGAAGGAGGGCACGTTCCGTGCGATTCTGGACCGAAAGTGTTTAAACAAGTTTCTGAGTGTTGCATCGTTCAAAATAGAAACTATCAGATCTTTTCTGCCCCTCGTTCAAGAGGGACAGTTTATGACAACTGTAGACTTGGACGCTTACCTTCATGTGCCAATTCACAGGGACCACTTCAGGTACCTAAGATTTGTGCTTCTGGACCAACACTTCCAGTTTGTGGCCCATCCTTTTGGTCTGGCGATGGCCCAGAGAGTCTTCACGAAGGTTCTGGGGGCGCTGCTTGCAGTGGCCAGAGGCATTGGGGTGGCACCTTACCTGGACGACTTCCTAGTTCAGGCGCCTTCGCTCATCCTCGCAGAGGATCATTCGAGGGCTGCTCTTCTGCTTCAATCTCATGGTTGGAAGATCAACTCAGGAAAGAGTTCCCTGGTTCCCAGCAACAGAGTGGAGTTCCTAGGCACGATAATAGACTCTATGTCCATGAAGATATTTCTCACAGATCAGCGGCGCAGGAAGCTTGCGTCCTACTGTCTTGCCCTTCAGTCCTCCACAAGCCCATCGGTGGCTCAATGTATGGAGGTGATAGGTCTCATGGTGTCAAACATAGATGTCATCCCTTTCGCCAGGTTCCATCTCAGACCTCTTCAATTGTTCATGTTGAGACAGTGGAATGGCGATCATTTAGATCTATCACAGCTGATATCCATGGATGCTCGGACTTGGAACTCCCTCTCTTGGTGGATTCGTCCGGAGCAACTGTCCATGGGGACATCCTTCTTGAGACCGTCCTGGGAGATTGTGACCACGGACGCCAGTCTGGCAGTATGGGGAGCTGTTTGGGGTGCCAGGATGGCACAAGGAAAGCGGTCCAGGGAGGAGTCTCTCCTTCCGATCAACAGCCTAGAACTACAAGCGATTTACAATGCTCTAAAGGCATGGCCTTCTCTGAAGTCTGTCAGTTTCATCAGATTCCAGACCGACAACATTACCTCGGTGGCTTACATCAACCATCAGGGGGGTACAAGGAGTCTCCTTGCGATGAGGGAGGTGTCTCGGATTCTGGAGTGGGCAGAGTCCCACGACTGCTCGCTCTCAGCGATTCACATTCCAGGTGTGGACAACTGGGAAGCGGACTTTCTCAGCAGACAATCCTTCCATCCGGGGGAATGGTCTCTTCACCCCGAGTTGTTTGCGGAGATTTGTCACAGATGGGGAACGCTGGAGATAGATCTCATGGCGTCCAGACGCAAGCTACCTAAATACGGGTCGAGGTCCAGGGATCCCCTGATAGATGCCTTAGTATTTCCTTGGGGATTCAGCCTAGCTTACATTTTCCCACCGTTACCACTTCTACCTCGCGTAGTGTCACGCATCAAACAGGAGCGTGCCTCAGCCATTCTGATTGCTCCTTTGTACCGCGGAGAACGTGGTTTGCGGATCTGGTGTGGATGTCATCCTCTCTGCCGTGGAGGTTACCCTGTTGCAGGGATCTGCTGTCACAGGGCCCCTTTCAACATCGAAATCTAGATTCTCTGAGGCTGACTGCGTGGAGATTGAATGCCTAGCCAAAGCCAAGAGAGGCTTTTCTGAAAGTGTGATTGATACTCTAATTCAGGCAAGGAAGCCAGTCACTCTTCGCATCTACCATAAGGTGTGGAGGACTTACTTGTCCTGGTGTGGGAAGCATGGATATCCTTGGCATAAGGTGAAGGTATCCAGGATTCTGTCCTTTCTCCAAGATGGTTTGGAGAAGGGTCTTGCTGCTTGTTCCTTAAAGGGACAGATTTCTGCATTATCAGTCTTGTTACATAGGAGACTCGTTGAGCTCCCTGACATCCAATCTTTTGTTCAGGCTCTGTCTAGAATCAGGCATGTCTTTAGACAGTCGGCTCCACCTTGGAACTTAAACTTAGTCCTTAAGGTTTTGCAGAGGGTCCCGTTTGATCCTAGGCATTCCATAGGCATTAAGATTCTGTCCTGGAAGGTTCTCTTCCTGTTTGCTATTGCATCGGCATGCAGAGTATCTGAGTTAGCTGCCTTGCAAAGTGATCCTCCTTATCTGGTGTTTCATGTGGATAAGGCTGTACTTTGCACTGGGTTGGGGTTTCTCCCCAAGGTGGTGTCTAACCGTAACATCAATCAGGAAATAGTTGTTCCTTCTTTGTGTCCTAACCCTTCTTTTTCAAAGGAGAGGTTACTTCATAACCTGGATGTGGTTTGTGACTTGAAGTTTTATCTTTAGGCTTCAAAGGATTTCAGACAGTCTACATCTCTCTTTTTGTAGTGTATTCTGGGAACCGCAAGGGGCAAATGTCCTCTGCTACTTTGTCTTTTTGGTTGAGGAGCTTGATTCACTTGGCTTATGAGACAGTGGGACATAAGCCTCCTCAGAGGATCACGGCTCATTCCACTAGAGCTGTGGCTTCGTCTTGGGCTTTCAAGAATGAGGCCTCTTTATGGAGCAAATTGTCCTCCTTACACACTTTTACAAAGTTTTACAAATTTGACGTTTTTTCTTCTGCGGAAGCTGTTTTTGGGAGAAAGGTTTTGCAGGCTGTGGTGCCCTCAGATTAGGGTCTGCCTTTTACCCTCCCGGTTTCATTCAGTGTCCTCTAGAGCTTGGGTATATGTTCCCAATTGTAATGAATGAAGCAGTTGACTCTCCTCCCCTTTAGATAGAAAACATAAACTATGCTTACCTGATAATTTCATTTCCATCAAGGGGAGGAGAGTCTACGACTCCCGCCCGTATCTCCGATGGATGGACCTAAATGTAATCATCTTCTGGCACCTTTTATACCCTGATATTTCTCCTACTGTTCCTGGTTCCCTAGGCAGAACAACTGGGGGATGCGGGAAGTGGGGGAGGTATTTAAGCCTTTGGCTGGGGTGTCTTTGCCTCCTCCTGGTGGCCAGGTTCTTAATTTCCAATAGTAATGAATGAAGCCATGGACTCTCCTCCCCTCGATGGAAATGAAATTATTAGGTAAGCATAATTTGTTTTTCTAGCCAGGTTTTTACAGCTATGCTGCATCACTTTCAAGTGCTTCAACATTTGGACATCGTCCCTTTAATGCTAAAAATACTGGAGCTGAATACATATATTTTTCACATGGCAAACTGTTATGGATTAGAATTGGCTTCTGTTTTTTTCCCCCTTTGCACCGTCTAAATTGGCCCCAGCTTGGATCCTCATTTTTAACTCAAATTTTAAACGATCTGATTCATATAGAGCATTCAATTTAAAACAACTTTCCAATTCAATTCTGTTATCTTATTTGCTTTTTTTCACTCAGTATCCTTTGTTGAAGAGAAGTCCTAAGTTGGCTGAAGAGCAGAAATGCATTACTGGGAGCTAGCTTGTGACTGCCGGCTGCACATATATTGTCTCTTGTCATTGGTTACCCAGATGTGTTTAGCTAGCTCCCAGTGGTGCATTGCTGCTGCTTCAACAAAGGATAGCAAGAGAATGAAGCACTTTTGATAATAGAAGTAAATTAGAAAGTTGTGTACAATCGCATAGTTTATCTGAATCATGAAGGAAACGTTTTAGGTTTCATCATGTCCCTTTAAGCTTGCAGAAGGACGATTATTTCTACTACGTAACACAGACAAACACCCACAAGTCTAGACTCATAAGCTGTCACTTTGAATATGAAGCAATTGATTCATGGTAAATACAGATCTCCTTATCTGTGACCAAGGTAAGGTTTCTCCTTTAGGTGCACATTTAATATCGTAATAACAATCTCCTGATCTGTTTTATGTTGGTGTCCTGATAATTGCTCTTCCCCGGCTCCTGGTTGTTCCTGTAATGGTGTGATTGGCAGGTAGTTTACGCCGTCACTCAGACGATGTCCAGCTCCATATGCTCCAAATGGTTTCTTGAAAGTGATAAATGTCTTTTATGCCGAATAAAAGATCTATCCTAGAAGTAGGTTTGTCCTACCCTCAACACTTCTGACCAGTCAAGCAGCATTTTCCATGTCATACCTTGATCTCCCATGAACCTTTGCTCTCTCCAATTTCCCTCAACCACAGCACTTTTATGTTTTTCCTGTCTCGCTTCTCTGCAATCATTATACTCTTCTTTCCTTGACTAGAGTCTCTCTCACTCCAGACAACCTAGACTCAGCATCGCTTAGTTTTAACATCTCTGTTCCACATCTGCCTTTTTCTTTCTTGTATCTAAGAGGGCATTTTAATATGCTATAGATTCTTCATGAACAATGGATGTTCCTTTGCTGAAAAATAAACATTTTTTTCTTCTTAAAAGGGAAGAGTCCACAGCTGCATTCATTACTTTTGGGAAATACAGAACCTGGCCACCAGGAGGAGGCAGACACCCCACTTCCCTCATCCCCCAGTCATTCTTTGCCTTTCGTCACAGGAGGTTGGCAGAGAAGTGTCAGAAGTTCGAGATAGTCTCTTATGTAGGGTAGTACTCTTCGCAATGGGACTGGAGTTTTAAGTAATCCTATCGGCCTCTCAGTGAGAGCATGGATGAAAGTTGCAGAGATGCAGGTAAAGTTTTCCTGCGAACCCATCCCGACTCATATTAACAGCTCCTTGGTAATTAGCGTTGACGAGTTTCGCTGCCTACCTTTCTTCACTCAAGTCCATGTCAGAAGCGAGGCTACTATCTGTCACACTTATAGGGCCGTGTTCCTGCTCCACGGCGTAGATTCGGTAAGATTGTTTCATTTTATTTCAATATGGGATGTATTGTTAGAGAAACAAGGTAGGGTCCCAGTGGGACTCCTTTTATCTTAAATGAGGAATCATGGGTTAATATCTCCTGAGGGGGGTAATTGAAAAAGGGGACTTTAATCATGTTTGTTATGTGGTTCTATCTGCAATGTGCGGTTACGTTTTTTTTTTCACTTCCGTATGCTGTGTGCGACCAAGAGAGTCTAGCTTGTGGGTTGTCTGGGTCACAGGAGGCTGTGAGTGCCCCAGCCATTGGGGGTGTCAAAGTGTGCCAGTTAGTTTTGTCTTTTTGTAATCCCAAGATTATTGATGATTCTGATATACGCGACACGGATGCCTCTGATATGGAGGATGTGTCTTGTGATGAATATAAAATGGCCCGGGTAATTAAAGCCCATCAGTTATGTTCCAGGTGCCGTTCTAGAGTACTCTCTTCTCCTGAATCTGGGAGCTTAGAGTGCATTGAGCCATCCACCTCCGAGGTTTCCATGACCCGTGAGGAGCGTGCCCAAGACCCTTTCCCAGCTACACACGCAGGTGTCCCTATGGCCTTCACTCCTCTGGAGAGTGGCTTGTTTCTGCTGGAGGTTACAGCATGGTTCCGCATTGGCCATTTCTGTGGCGCTGTCTCATTTATATCTCCCAAGTGAAGTATTTCTCCAAAACTGTCCGTGCTCCGTTAACCTAGGTCCATCGAGCGTGGGATCGCCCGATTCAGTTTGGCCTTCTGGGGAAACGTTGGCCCCTGAAGCTTCAGAGGCCCCAATCTCGGAGCAGAGATCTCCAGTAGATCCGGCGAGGGATGATTTTGCCTTCCGTTAAAGGCTGGCTCACCTTCGGGTTCTTTTAAGACATGTGTTGGCAATGTTAGAGGTTCTCAGTCCTAGTGGGCAGAGGGATCCGAGACCGTAGAAGCTGGATGGCAGAATGGATATGACATTGGGGATGAAGCCAATCTCCTTATCGTCTTCATTTTATGTTTTATTTATGTTTCTCGGTTCCTGAGCTTGGGTGAATGGGGCCTCTACTCGGCTGGTCCTGTTGTTGTTCTCATTCACCTTGGGCATTCACCCGATGGGTGCTGCCTTTCATTTTATTTGTGATCCGGATGGATGTGTTTAATTTGTTTTTACCTTAAGCTCAGGTCTGTAGATTTCATTTTTATGAATGTTCTTCTCTGGAACCGATACTTGTGACTAGTGGTCGCGTGGGCACTCCCTCTGGAGTTGCGCACTTGTTGAATATTAGAGTTTTTCGTTTTCTAGTTCATTTATCGATTCTTCGGGACAAATGTTCTTGGACCTTGAACAGTTCCAGTGTGTCCTTATTCCAGGCTGGTACTGGACTGGCGCTTTTTCAGCTGTTACCAGGGTTCATGTCACCTTCGTGGTGCGGAGAATGCCTCTAGGCCTATTCTATGGACTCCAGGCTCGGATCCTACTGAAGTATGTGGTTTATATGCAGCTTCTCCGGACGGAGGGTTGTGCATACCAATCTAATGGTCGGTTCGGGCTACTCGCCTGGGCTATGAATCTGCTTCTTGCAGACGACTTCTAGGTTCTTAAGGTCCCCGGGGACTTAGAGCCATTATCTCCATTAAATGGAAGTTGGGAGATGTGTGTGACCTGTTTGGTCTGGTGTGCCGGGTGATTAACGTTTGGTTTTCACTTGAGGTTCTTCCGGGCACTGATTCTTTAGCCTATTGCGCTCTTTCTTGCGGTGGCAGAGTATCATCCTTCCCCACTTTTGGGGGGATCATCCTTCCCCACTTTTGGGGGGATCATCTGGTCGGGTGTGCGGGCATGTTTTCTCTGTTCCGAGTCATGTTACTCTGAGAGGTGATGTGCAGGGGTTCCCTGCCTTCTGTGGGAGCTGCGGCTCCGACGTTTGCCTGCTCAAGTTAGTTTTCCTTGAATAATAGCTTTTTCAAGCTCTCTGACTGTCGTCTATTCCATTCTAATACCCTCCGTCGGACTACGGTCTTTGACGTTCGGGTGTATTGCGTCCTCAATGTTAAGCTAGCCTTAAGGGCTTGCCAGTAGAAGTGTCGAGGTTGGGTACGGAGGGCTGCCCTTCGAGGGTCAGGCAGTTGTCCTTTTTTCCTCGATACTCCAATTTGGGGTTTCGTGGGCGATGCCTTACGTTACTTCTCATAGATGGTGAGCAGGGCCCTGGGTTATCATTTTCCTTTGGATATTTATGTTACCCTGTGTGTGCATCACGTGTTGCCGCTTGCCTATGAGACTTGTTGCGATTCATTGCACTGGGTGCTGATTCTCAGACTGTTCAGGAGTCCTTTGTGACTCTTGGGTTGGAGGCTATTCTAGATTGTCAAGTCTACGGACTTTAGAGGTGGGCTTCTCCTTGAAGGAGGTAGTTTATGGTTCTCTCAGAGATTGGATCTTTTGATCGTCCATTGTCGACAACCCTGGCCTTGGTCCATGTCTCTCCATGAATGGGTGTGGACGGTTCGATTCACACTTGAAGTTGTGGTCCTGTGAGCCCCCTTCGTAGGGGCTGGGGCTCTGTGAGAGATGCCTATCTGACTGTTGCTTAGGTTTTAGGCCTTTCTGACGGGCCCCTACCTGTCTTCTGGTGCTTTTACGATGTTCCTATAGACTCCAGGTGTTTTTCAACTGGGTTGGCGATGTGGCCGAAGGGTCTCGCCTTTATGGTAGGGTTTTTTTCTGTGGTTCATTCCCTTCTCTTCCAGAGTAGGGTTTGGGTTCTCTGGGTTCGGAATTACCTTGGTATTCATGGAGTCCTGGGGGTCCTTGGTCCTGCCTTGCAGGTTTTTTTTCCCTTCCTGCGTTTCAGGTTCCTGGGAGGGGAGCTGTGATGTAGTGTCTGGTTAGTCTATTCCTGCAGCAGGAGGCTGAGGGTTTGCTCCCATGGGGGCTTCTGCTACGTGTCTCCAATATATGGATGTCTAGGTTTTTGGGGGACTTCTTCTCTTGGGAATTGTGCCCTTTTTGCCCACGACTTTTTTAGGGGGTCTCGTACCCGAGCACAATGTTTCTCCTGACTCACGGTAGCATGCCGTTTGTTGCAGTGGTCAGACAGGGGACTTTGTCCCTCGTTGATCCTCTCTTTTCCTGTAGTCTGGGACTCTTGTCTTCGGTCTTTTGACTAGCCTTAGGGCTGGGACCGTTATTCTGAAAGGAAGGTTGGGGATCGGAAATCCTCTATGCAGTGTTGACCTTTTCTGCTGTTGGTCCTCTCTTTTGAGGGAGGACTTTGGATATCCTCCTTTCTACTGGCGTCTGGTGCTGGGAGGGGGCGCTCCTTGGAGCCGCTATTCGGTGGGCTGTAAGCCCTTGGAGGTTTGCAGTTGGAACCTTCTACAGCGATTTGCTCAGTAATGGTGTATCTAGTTACAGCTAATTGCTTTTGTCTGGATGCTAACAAGCTTTGACGTGCCTTTAGGAGGTTTGAGTTAGCAATAGGGTCAGCCTTCCTTTTGAAGGCTGGTCTTTGAGAGTTCCTGTTCAGGCGGTTTGAGTTTCTCGGGGAGAGCTCGGTTCTAGCTGCGGGGATGTTTATCCTGTTTCTGCTGTCTCTGCCTATCTAGCCTCCAGATCTAGATATGTTATGGGGCATCGGGGGACTCATTAATTTCCAGGAGTACCTTAGGGTATGGTATGGGATTAGGGACATGAGGGGTTTCTCGAGTCTTTTTGAAGACATGTTCCCTGTATATGGATCCTTCTTTTTTGGGTCCTTGTGTTCTGGGGACTCTAGGTCTGAGTGGTCTCTAGTTCGGCTTTGCCGGTGGTGTAACTGATGTGCAGTTACCTGGGCTCGGGTTTTTCTACTGTGTCTTTTGTACTTAAATTATTTTTGGGTATTGAGTAATTCAGGCTGTGGTGCCTTTCAAAGGTGCTGCATTTTGTACCCAGCCGTTCTTTGCATTCAGTGTCCTCTAGCTTGGGTATTGTTTTCCCAAAAGTAATGAATGCAGCTGTGGACTCTTCCCTTTTAAGAAGAAAAACATTAATTATGCTTACCTGATAATTACATTTTCTTCTTAAGGGAAGAGTCCACAGCTCCCACCTGTGTTTTTATCTCTATGAGGCGGCTGTAATTGTTTGTTCTTCTGGCATCTTTTTTTCACCCTGATATTTCTCCTACTCTTCCTTGTTCCCTTGGCAGAATGACTGGGGGATGAGGGAAGTGGGGGAGGTATTTAAGCCTTTGGCTGGGGTGTCTTTGCCTCCTCCTGGTGGTCAGGTTCTGTATTTCCCAAAAGTAATGAATGCAGCTGTGGACTCTTCCCTGCAGAAGAAAATGAAATTATCAGGTAAGCATAATTTGTTTTTCTTATGTTTGTGGGGTGTGTTATTGTCCACCAAGATAAAGATGTTCATGAAGTTTTCCAAGGGATATGTCTCTGCACAACTCCAGAATTCCCAAACTTTCCATACACTGTGGGGTTTCACAGTTGGGTTGAGACTCCACCCACAAATCACCTGAAGCACCACCAACAAGTAAACTGGAAAGTTGTGAGAGTGTACTTTATCACCCAGTTTTCTGTCCTATAGACTAATTGTGCACTTCCTGTTAGTTTCAACATCAAAATACATATCTTTAATAAAATGAATACATAAATGTGTGTCTGCACGCACACACACACACACACACACACACACACACATATATATATATATATATATATATATATATATATATATATATATATATATATATATATATATATATATATATATATATACATACTGTATATATGCCAATATGCACTCACACACATAAATTTATATTCCCATACGCACACACACATATATATTTGTATATATATATATATGTGTGTGTGTGTGTGTATATATATATATATATATATACACACACCCATACACACACACATATATATATACACACACCCATACACACACACATATATATACACACACCCATACACACACACACATATATATATACACACACCCATACACACACATATATATATATATATATATACACACCCATACACACACATATATATATATATACACACACCCATATATATATATACACACACCCATACACACACACACACACATATATATATACACACACCCATACACACACACACATATATATATATACACACACCCATACACACACACACACATATATATATACACACACCCATACACACACACACATATATATATATATACACACACCCATACACACACACACACACATATATATATATACACACACCCATACACACACACACATATATATATATATATACACACACCCATACACACACACATATATATATATACACACACCCATACACACACACATATATATATATATATATATATATATATATATATATATATATATATATATATATATGTGTGTTCTTTTTGTTAATACAATCCTTGCGATCTGTCCACACAGGTGCAGCAGGAAGAGTGAATGTGAGCAATCAGATGAGCCTCATCGGTTCACCAGTAACCTAGACATGTGTGTCAAAATGGAAGTAACTCCTAACAACGCGTCCGTCAGCGCTCCTGAGCTGCTGGTAAGTGATTCCTGTGATCTTACATTGCTTGTTTGTTGTAGATCATCTAGCACCTTGATCAGACATGAGACGTGTCGGATTTCTTCAAATGGATCAATACATTTGTATTTTATTTGTATTAGTTCGCTCACAAGTCCCCGTCTTTTTCTCTGATTCTGTGATCTTCTCTGATCTGGATTCACGTCCTGTGTCCCTTTTCTCTCTAGCTCACCATATCTGTGCAGAATGTCCCTGATCTGTCAGCAGGTGTCATCTGCTCCTTTGAAGACTTAGCGGAAAGTGACGCTGTGCTGGAGGAGAAGAATATTTTCTGTTCTTCTCCATTGCTTCGTGAGATTCCTGCAATCACTAACGGTCATGGTGAGTCTGCTTTCCCTTGCACGGCACAAGCCCACAGACCCCTCTATAGAAGGATGACTTTATCCTCTCCCTTCCATTGTCGGGTTCCCGATCTACTCCTTTAAAGGGACAGTATACACCAGAATTGTTATTGTTTAAAAAGATAGATAATCCCATTCACCAGTTTTGCATAACCAACACAGTTATATTAATATATGTTTTACCTCTGTGATTACTTTGTATCTAAGCCTCTGCACTTCCCCCATATCACAGTGCTTTTGACAGACATGCAGTTTAGCCAACCAGTGCAGACTCCTAAATAACTCCATGGGAGTGAGCACAGTGTTATCTATATGACACACATGCATTAGTACTGTCTAACTGAAAAAAACTTTCAAAATGCTCTGAGCTAAGAGGCGGTTTTCAACGGTTTAGAAATCAGTTTGAGCCTACCTAGGTTTAGCTCCATTAGTCCACTTTTCCTCCTTGGATATGTCGGGGTCCTCAATTACGTCAATTACACGTGTGTTTGGCCCACCACTCACAATTTAGATATATCACTGGCCCACTGCTCACAGTCCAACATAATACTTGTCTGCTCCTCACTCCTCAGGCATATGACCTTCCTGACCATCAAGACCTTTGAACTTTCTGAACCTTATGACCTATGACCTCCTTAATACTTACATCCTTAAGAGGGTCTTCATTGACAAGGATTCTATTACTTAAACACGCATTGTTGCCATTGGTTTATTTGTCCCTCATGGTTTATCACACCTCTTAGACTTGCTAACCCATCAATGTCAGACATATCGAGGGGTCATAACTAACTCACCATTAGAGTAGGACGCCTGCTCTAGCAGGAAGTAGGAAAGAATTACCTCCAAGAGATACCAAAGATAAATCTACTCTAGAGAGAAATTGAAAGAAAGAGTTATGATTCCTACACATTTTCTCTCAGTAGATCCTCCCAAGCTTTTTTTTTTTTACCAATATGGTGGTTCTTCTCTGGCATCAGATCATGCAAAGAATGATGGTCTTTCTCTCAACCTTCCACGACTAGCAATCCAGCTGGTTCTGAAATTGCCTCTGTTATACATTAAAGGGACATAATACTCATATGCTAAATCACTTGAAAGTGATGCAGTATAACTGTAAAAAGCTGACAGGAAAATATCACCTGAGCATCTCTATGTAAAAAAGGAAGATATTTTACCTCACAATCTCCTCAGCTCAGCAGAGTAAGTTCGGTGTAAAAAGTTATACTTCAGCTGCTGCCCAGCTGCAGGTAAAAAAAATAAAAAAAATGAAGAAATGAACAGCAGCCAATCAGCAGTGCTGAGGTCATGAACTTTTACTGTGATCTCATGAGATTTGACTTAACTATCATGAGATTTCATAGTAAGCTTCCTTTACCTTATTGGTGAAATAAGATGAGAGTGCACAATGCTCATCCCTTCAGATGTCACAGGACAGACACACTAAAATGCTGCTTAGAAATCCTTTACAATGGGAGGTGGCTACTGAGGAACTTTTGAGGTAAAATTTCTTTCTTTTTTACATAGAGATGTTCAGGAGATATTTTCTAGTCAGCTTTCTACAGCTATGCTGCATCACTTTCAAGTGTTTAAACATTTGGGTATTATGGCCCTTTAAGGCAAGTTGTAGTAAAGAGCTAAAGCTAGCTTTAAAGGGATACTAACCCTTCAATTTTTTCTTTAATGGTTCAGACAGAGCATGCCATTTTAAGCAACTTTCCAATTTTCTCCTATTATCAAATTTGTCTATGTTCTCTTGCTATCTTTATTTAAAAGCAGGAATCTAAAGCTTAGGAGCCGGCCCTTTTTATGTTCAGCACCCTGGATAGCGCTTGCTTATTGGTGGCTACATTTAGCCACCAATTAGCAAGCATAACCCCGGTTCTCAACCAAAAATGGGCTGGCTGCTACGATTTACGTTCCTGCTTTTTAAATAAAGTTAGCAATAGAACAAAGACAAATTGATAATAGGAGTAAATTGGAAAGTTGCTTAAAATGGCATGCTCTGTCTGAATCATTAAAGAAAAAACTGGGTTTAGTGTCCCTTTAAGGAGAATCTGGGAACTTGTTAGTGATATTGGCTTCCGTGCTGAAAACTTAAATCTAAGGCAGGCGACCTTGCTCAAGGTCAAATGGATTTTCTGGCACAAATTTAGAGACCGCAAAAGGAGATTACTACCTTTGCTGATTAATGAAATTGAGCGAGACTTTATAATATTCGCATCAGAAGAAATTAGAAGAGAGTAAGCCAGAGAATCTTCCTTCCTTTTTAAATCATTACTGTAGTCTAATAATAAAATGTTCTAATTGGTTAGGCCAATTCATGATTAAATGAGTGTGCCTTAAATGGACATTCTAAAGCAAAGAAAATGACTTCCTCTGAAAACTAAGAGCATGTAATTTTGACATTACTGACCTTAGCTTGCTATGTGTTTAACCCTGACAGAGAGGTTAATTGTTACACGTGCATTCATTCTTAGATAAAATATATATATAGTGACAAATGTTTCTATGCTTGTCACACTTAAATAAACATAAAACACAAAATTTTCCTTTCATGATTTAGACAGAGCACACAATATAAAAACTAAGTTTCCAATTTATCTCTGATGGTAAAAGTGCTTTGTTCTCATGGTATTCTTTGTTTAAGAGCTACCTAAATGGGTAATGTGCACATGGCTGGAGCGCTACATGACAGGAAAAAGTACTGCTATCTCGTGCGCTTTCTATTGTATAACACTTTTGTAAAACTGCTGCTATATGGTGCAGGCACGTGCATGCTCCTGAGCTTTCTTCCATGCTTTTCAACAAAGGATAAAATGACAACTAAGAAAATTTGATAATAGAAGTAAATTGGAAAGTTGTATGTTCTATCTGAATCATGAAAGAAAAATGTTGAATTGAATGGGAGATACTAACCAAATGCATGTAAAAAAAAACTGTTTCAGATAGTGTAAAATTTCAAACATATGTTCCAATTTATTCCTCTTCCAATTTTACTTTATTTTCTTTGTTGAAAAGCTATTTAAAATGTTTAGGAGCGTGCACGTGTCTATAAAACAATATGGCAGAAGTTTTAGCACAATTGCTATACATTTGCAAGACCAATAGATGGCAGCAGTGTTTGCACAATTGCTATACATTTGCAAGACCAATAGAAGGCAGCAGTGTTTGCACAATTGCTATACATTTGCAAGACCAATAGATGGCAGCAGTTTTTGCACAATTGCTATACATTTGCAAGACCAATAGATGGCAGCAGTTTTTACACAATTGCTATACATTTGCAAGACCAATAGATGGCAGCAGTGTTTGCACAATTGCTATACATTTGCAAGACCAATAGATGGCAGCAGTGTTTGCACAATTGCTATACATTTGCAAGACCAATAGATGGCAGCAGTGTTTGCACAATTGCTATACATTTGCAAGACCAATAGATGGCAGCAGTGTTTGCACAATTGCTATACATTTGCAAGACCAATAGATGGCAGCAGTGTTTGCACAATTGCTATACATTTGCAAGACCAATAGATGGCAGCAGTGTTTGCACAATTGCTATACATTTGCAAGACCAATAGATGGCAGCAGTGTTTGCACAATTGCTATACATTTGCAAGACCAATAGAAGGCAGCAGTGTTTGCACAATTGCTATACATTTGCAAGACCAATAGATGGCAGCAGTGTTTGCACAATTGCTATACATTTGCAAGACCAATAGATGGCAGCAGTGTTTGCACAATTGCTATACATTTGCAAGACCAATAGATGGCAGCAGTTTTTGCACAATTGCTATACATTTGCAAGACCAATAGATGGCAGCAGTGTTTGCACAATTGCTATACATTTGCAAGACCAATAGAAGGCAGCAGTGTTTGCACAATTGCTATACATTTGCAAGACCAATAGAAGGCAGCAGTGTTTGCACAATTGCTATACATTTGCAAGACCAATAGAAGGCAGCAGTGTTTGCACAATTGCTATACATTTGCAAGACCAATAGATGGCAGCAGTGTTTGCACAATTGCTATACATTTGCAAGACCAATAGAAGGCAGCAGTTTTTGCACAATTGCTATACATTTGCAAGACCAATAGATGGCAGCAGTGTTTGCACAATTGCTATACATTTGCAAGACCAATAGAAGGCAGCAGTTTTTGCACAATTGCTATACATTTGCAAGACCAATAGATGGCAGCAGTGTTTGCACAATTGCTATACATTTGCAAGACCAATAGATGGCAGCAGTGTTTGCACAATTGCTATACATTTGCAAGACCAATAGATGGCAGCAGTGTTTGCACAATTGCTATACATTTGCAAGACCAATAGATGGCAGCAGTTTTTACACAATTGCTATACATTTGCAAGACCAATAGATGGCAGCTGTGTTTGCTGCCATATGGTTCTTCAGACAAGTGCACACTATCTTCCTAGGTATCGTCTTCAACAAAGAATATCTTGATATTATAGCAATTTCATAATAACAGTAAATTACAATTAAAATAAATAAAATGGTATCTTCTATTTGAATCACAAAAGAAAAATGTTAGGATTCATGTTCCTTTAACCCTTTCCCGCTGTTAGGACGTTCCAGGCCGTCCTAATTGCTCCGTCCTAACCAGTGATGTGCGGTGACTTCAGAGGCTGGTGAGGCAGTGGCTAGCAATCGGATACGCCTTCATTCTTTATATACCCTTTGTTGAAGAAATAGCAATGCACATGGGTGAGCCAATCACATGAGGTATCTATATGCAGCCACCAATCAGTATCTACTGAGCATATTTAGATATGATTTTCAACAAAGGATATCAGATTTTCTTCATTATTTTGCTATCCTTTGTTGAAAAGCATATCTAAATATGCTTACTAGCTACTGAGCATATTTAGATATGCTTTTCAACAAAGGATATCGAAAGAATGAAGAAAATCAGATATCCTTTGTTGAAAATCATATCTAAATATGCTCAGTAGCTAATGAGCATATTTAGATCTGATTTTCAACAAACATACCATAGCATAGCAACTTGCAAGTTTTGCTTAATAAATGTATTTTGTGTATGACCTGGTCAGTGTTGTAAGTTACATTTATTAAGCAAATAAGCACAAAATCACAAAATGGCTGCTCATTAAAATATATTTCTTATTTTAATATATTTAGTATTAGTAAGTTACACAATACTGACCTTGTCTAACACAAAATACATTTATTAAGCAAATAAGCACAGCACTAAATCACAACTTTCACAAGATGGCTGCTCATTAAAATATATTTATTAAGCTGCCAGAGAAGTTGGGAAGTGGAACATAGATAGCATAGCCAGCAACTTGCAAGTTTTGCTTAATAAATGCATTTTGTGTATGACCTGGTCAGTGTTGTAAGTACTTACAACACTGACCGGGTCATACACAAAATACATTTACTAAGCAAATAAGCAGAGAAGAGGATCAGACTGCGTCACAAGTTCCTAGTTCCAACACACACAGGCACTTCAAATTTAAGCAGAGGAGGGGCACCCACTACCCGGTCCCGTATTAACTTACAAGTACAAGTTACAACCCCAAGCCTCACAATAAAAAATATATAATTATCATGATATTACAGGCTGTAATGCATGATCATCACACTATCACACGGCATGGCTTGTCATTCTGATGATGACTTACTTGTGTGACAGTGTGACGGACTGTGTGCACTTGGACGCGGGCTCCTTCCTTCAGGTGAGGTCACAGGTGACAGCCGACAGGTCACGGTCAGGCAGGACCAGGGCAGGGGCCGGGCAGCAGCTGCGATATGCGGTGCGACGTGCGAGTCTCTATAGATCAGGCAGCCTCCTCCTCCACTACACGCTACTTGGCTCAGGCTGAGGTGTCACTGTCAGGCAGGAATGAGTGGCACTGGCTGTTGTTCCCGCTGCCGCGCTGCTCCTTCCTTGCGCAGACACTCAGTCAGTAGTGAGTGCACTGTAAGGCTAAGCAGAGCCAGGGAGTCAACACCGGTGTTGATTGAATGAGCCGGTCTCCCAGGGAACAGTCGAGGCCTCATGAGAGATGCCTCATATAGCAATTTTGTCAGCCACGCTGTCCTGCAAATCACCACCGGGTGATGCTGCAGAGCAGCTAGATATAAAAATACACTACAAATATTGCGCAATAGAGAAACACCAGAACCCAGTGCCTCTCTATTGCGCAATATTACAGTTTGACATGTAAAAAAAAAAAAAAAAAAAAAAAATGTAACTTTTTTTTTAAAATAAAATTCTCTATTTGTTTTTCTTTTGGCCAAAATGGCAGGTGCGGCATTGCCTCACCTGCCTCCAATGAGTGCACGTCACTGGTCCTAACCGTGCCGGGCTCTAGAGCCGTTAGGACAGCATGGAACGTCTTAGCTGTTCTACTGTCCTGAAGCCTCTGCAGGTTTCTAACTGGGATCGCGGGCTGGAGGGCATGTCTAGCATCATAGGCACTCCCCCCAGACCTAATCCCATCATTAAAATCCAGCGATCGCATGTACGATCACGTGATTGTAACAAATAAGCACAGGCAGGAAGGGGTTAAAGTCATGGTAAACGTTTCCCTTTGTGTAAACAGATCCATAATGTTAGTGATATTTTAGATAGAGTTTAAATTCATCAGCTTGTGATGAAGATGCGCTATAAAAATTGAGTGCCGTATGGTTAGAGTGCCAATAGGAGAATAGTTAAAAATAATAAGAATCGCAATGCACAACCCCTAATTAATAGTTTAACTTTAAATCGTTGTGTTATTCTATTAACTAATAATTTGTTCTAATATTAAATGAAATTTTTTGATTTAAATAAATATATATTGATTTGGATAACATTTTAAAGTTGATAGTCACTCTGCAAGGTTTAATAATTACCTCAATATTCATATAAATCACAATGTTATGGATGGGTTTGATGAAGTGATAGCTTCCCAATGCCGGGTTTAATTTCACTTAGCCCGGGTCCTAAATCGCCACACTCGGGCATTTAGAGTTGACTTCTTTACGTGGAACATCGTTATACTATTGCACTAATAAACTTTATAGACTGTGTATTCTACTTACTAAAGTGTTATATAGTGCACAACGGTAACGGCAGAAAGAATACTGGAAAACTATTGACAGACTAATGTGTGCAAAGCTATTCAGACCAGCACAACAGGCATTTGCTGTGTTTCCTACTACTACACAGTAATCACTTACAAACTGTGCATCTAATATTAACATTGTGCGAACGTACAGTGCTGGTAAAGCAAAGAATGCCAGACTTTCGTACAAGTGGCTGTAGTCGGAGAAGAGTGTAAGTTGCGGGTAAACTTGAAATTATCATAAAAGCAAAAAATGATCATAAAAATTGTTTCACTTTAAAGTGATGGTAAATTTTTACTATATAAATATTGAAATATTAATCTTTGAGTACTTATAACTTAATTTGCCTATATCTTTATTTATAATCGTTATTCAGAAATATAATTATTTTGCTTTCAGAGCGTTACCGCTCCTTGCTCCTCCCCTGCCATTACTTCCGTTTAGAATCTTCATCCCGGCGATAGTTTAGAACAACCCCTCCCTGCGTCAGAGAATTGGCATGTCAATCTTCTTGACTTGCTCTGTGCATGCGTTACATTTATGTATGCAATACATTGTATTTGTATCCAATGTATTGTTTACTTTGTATTCAGTCTAAGCGCAGCTATCAATAGAGAGAGAATAACAACTGAGAATCCCATTTATTTTATCCTCAGTACAAAATTTCCAATCTCCGCAAATAAATGTTGTGCATGCGCACAATTAAAAGCTAGAGCACTCTCAGCCAGCGATACAAGAGTTAGGGCATGCGCATATGTATTGAAGGGCAATGTTAGCTAAGAGGAGTGTCGCTGACTGGCCTGAGCTGTCAGTGGTTGTAAAAAAAACATGACCGGAGTAAATCGATGGCGGCCGTGTTATGGGAGGAGGATAGAAATAATAAAATACGAGTTTCAAAAATAAATAAGTTGATTAATTGAGCGAATTTGATAAAGTCATGAATTACAGTCACATTATTTTTGGAGTTCATAAAAGAACGATCTTTCAAGGTAGGCATAGTTTACCATCAGAAGAAAGAAAAAGGCTGCACACCAGGTCTTGAAAATGGAATTTGTTCCACACTTTCAGTCGCTGTACACACTACCAACAGACAACAGAGGAAGGGGGCGTGTCCTTACGCGTTTCGTGCCGTGCGGCACTTAGTCATAGTTCACCTTCACTTTAAGCATTTAGGGGTTAAGGAAATAGCTCCTTAGCAAGATGCATCTGCAAAATAGTGCTCCCATGATGCCAAAAGACTTTAATATGGCAACCCCAGGAGATGTCGTCCTTTACCTGCAAAACCAAGATATCAAGACCACTTTATTGGCAGCCGATGATTTTGGTGACTTATCAGAAACAGGAGGTTTTTCTGCTTGACACGGTTTCTTTGCTCACAAGCAGCGACACATTGTTAAAGGGACGTAAAACCCCAACTTTTTCTTTCATGATTCAGATAGAACATACAATTTTAAACCACTTTAAATTTAGTTCCATTACCAATTTTTCTTCAATTTCCTGTTATCCTTTGTTGAAAAGCAGTACGGTAAGTTCAGGCGTGTGGACGTGTCTGCAGCACTATTTGGTAGCAGTTTCGCAACAATGTTGTACATTAGCAAGAGCACTAAATGGCAGCACTGTTTCCTGTCATGTAGTGCTTCAAGCATGTGCGTGCTATCTACCTAGGTATCTCTTCAACAAAGAACAAGAGAATGAAGTAAGTAAATTGGAAACTTTTTTTAAAATTATATTCTCTATCTGAATCATGAAATAAAAATTTTGGGTTTCGTGTCCCTTTAAAGGGACAGTATACACTCATTTACATATAACTGCATGTAATAGACACTACTATACAGAATAAGATGCACAGATACTGATATAAAAATCCAGTATAAAATGGTTTAAAAACGTACTTAGAAGCTTTCAGTTTAGCTCTGTTGAAAAGGTAGCTGGAAAGCCCACTGCAAGTGACAAATAAGACACTCCCCCCCTCCCCCTTCTTTTGCATATGAAAAGACCCTTTACACAAACAGGAGCAAGCTGGAGAAGGTAGTTGACGGTATTCTCATAAAACTTTGGGGCTTGGTTAGGAGTCTGAAAATCAGAGCAATGTTATTTAAAAATAAGCAAAATTATACATTTATTTAAAAAAAAAAAAAACTTTATGGGCTATAGAAATAGATCATCAACAAAACATTTATGCAAAGAAAAAATGAGTGTATAATGTCCCTTTAAGGTTCCCCCCCCCCCCAGTTTATAATTAAATGGCCATTAAAGGGATATGAAACCCAACTAGTTTTTTGTGATTCAGACCATTTATAAAAAAAAAAACGAAAACATTTAGTTCTATTATCAAATTTGCTTCCTATATTGTTCTTTGGTGTTCTTGCAAAACTGTTTCAACAAAAGATACCAAGAGAATGAAGATAATGTGATAATAGAAATAAATTAGAAAGTTGATTCAAATTGCTGCTCTATCTCAATCATGAAAGAAGGTGGAACAAGCAATTTTGAGATTTATTTCACAGCAAAAGGAGCAAAATAATGAATGCTTGTACTGTGCACTGTATATTGCTATACTTTCAATAATTAAACATTTTATGCATTGTTATATTTTGCAATGAATGTCCCTTTATTTTCTTTAAAGGGACACTCAAGTCAAAATAAACTTTTATGATTCAGATAAGTAAAGCAGTTTTAAGATACTTTCCAATTTACGTCCATATCAAATTTTGCAGTTTTTTTATATTCACACTTATTGGGGAATGAGATCCTTCTGAGCGTGTGCACAAGCTCACATGGTATACGTTTACTAGTCTGTGATTGGCAGATGTCTGTCACATGATATAGGGGGCTGGAAAATGGAAGAAAAAACAAATTTGTCAGAACAAAAAATCTATTGCTTATTTGAACATTCAGAGTAGGTGTTAAAGGACCAGTAAATACAGTAAGTTTGCATAATCAACAAATGCACAAGAAAGAGACAATGCAATAGCACTTACTCTGGACTTCAAATGAGTAGTAGATTTTTTTTCAAACAAATTTCAAAATTATGTAAATTTCTACTCCCCCTGTAACATGTGACTGCCATCAGCCAATCACAAATGCATAAACATATATTATGTGAATTCTTGCACATGCTCAGTAGGAGCTGGTGGCTCAAAAAGTGTAAATATAAAAAGACTGCACTTTTTTTTTTAATGGAAGTAAATTGGAAAGTTGTTTAAAATTGTATGCGCTTTCTGAATCATGAAAGTTTAACTTGCCCTGTGTGTCACTTTTCCATTTAAAGGGGAGGAGAGTCCACTGCTTTATTCATTACTTGTGGGAAATAAGAACCTGGCCACCAGGAGGCGGCAAAGACACCCCAGCCAAAGGCTTAAATACCTCACCCACTTCCCTCATCCCCCAGTCACTCTTTGCCTTTCGTCACAGGAGGTTGGCAGAGAAGTGTTGTAAGATTCGGAGTAGTCTCTTATGGAGGGTAGTACTCTTTGCAATGGAACTGGAGTTTTAAGTAGTCCTGTCAGCCTCTCAGTGAGAGCATGGGTGAAAGTTAGAGTCCGGAGATGCAGGGGGAGTTCTCCTGCTAAACCATCTTGAATCATATTAACAGCTCCGTAAGCAATCAGCGTTGACGAGTTTCGCTGCCTGCTTTTATTCTCTCAAGTCCATGTCAGGAGCGACGCTACCAACCTGTCACACTTGAAGGACCGTGTTCCTGTTCCACGGTGTTGATTCTGGTAAGATTTTCATTATATATATAATAACGCAAGAAGACCGGGTCACAGTGTGACTCCTTTTATCTGTATAGAATCTAGGGTAATACCCTCGGAAGGGGGTTATGGAACAGGGGGGATTTTAATATACATAATCATGTTTGTCTTTTTTGCTGCACTTGTGTGAGATGAGGCTCTGTCAATGTGGAACAGTTAGAGAGAGTTTGAGGTAGGCTTTTTGGCACGTCTCTCGCTCAGTGCAGGGGCGGTCCTGCATGGCATTCCATGTGACCGGGTGTGGCCTCATAACTTCCTCTTTCTCGACCTGTGTTTGGAGTAGACGAAAGCTGTTTCTTGTAGTCCGGGTCATAGGAGGTGGTGAGTGCCCCGGCCATTGGGATATAAAGGTGCCATTTAATCTATAATCAAGTCCGTAATAAAGGCGCAAGCTATGGAGGACTCAGATATGTTGGAGGGTACTCCTTCCTTATCTAAAACTAATAACTGTGTATACTTATGAGGAGGTTCCGCTGGAACCGCCATTACAGCTCTGTTCCACATGTTATGACAATATTGCTACTTCTAAAAGTATTTAGTACAACTGAGCCTTCCACCTCTGAGGGTTCTCGGTGCCTGCGAGGTGCGTTCCCTACAAACATCTCCGATTACACAAGCAGTTCCCCAGGGCACTACTAACCCTCCCACAGGAGGGGCCCTTTGGCCTCCAGATTTCGCTGATCAATTGCAGACGGCGGTCTCTGCAGCCATAAATGCGATACCTTGTCCTACTAAGCGCAAGCGGAAGGTGCAGCACGCCTATCCGTCTCAGGGGTCTTCGACTCCGCTGGATATCTCGGACAGATTATCCGTGTTGGAGGACAATTATGATTTAAAGGAAGATGTCGCTTCTGAGTCGGAATTTCAAATTTAAGATGGAGCATTTGCGTTTCCTGCTGAAGAAAGTGCTTGCTACGCTGGAGGTTCCGGAACCGAAACTACCGGAGGAACCTTCGATCCCTAAACTGGATAGGGGTTACAAGGACAGGGTAGTGCCCCAGGCCTTCCCAGTTCCGATCAAAATGGCGAACATTATTAAAAATGAATGGGAGAAACTAAGTTTGCCCTTTCCTCCCTCGCCTTCTTTTAAGAAGCTTTTCCCCATTCCGGACGCACAGCTTGAACTGTGGGGAACCGTCCCTAAGGTCGATGGTGCTATCTCCACGGTCGCTAAGAGAACGACTATTCCGCTTGAGGATATCTCCTCTTTTAAGGAACCCATGGATAAAAAGATGGAGTCCATGTTGCGGAAGATATTCCAACTGACGGTTCGTTTTCCAACTGGCGGCGGCTGTCGCTGCGGTTGCTGGTGCGGCTACCTATTAGTGTGACGCACTATCAGCAATGGTCGAGGTGGAGACCTCCCTCAAGGAGATTTTGGATCAAATCAAAGTCTTAAGGGTAAAGCATTCGTTCATTTGTGATGCTAACATGCAGAACATTCGCCTGAATGCTAAGACGTCATGATTTTCTGTTTAAGCTCGCAGGGCTCAGTGGCTAAAATTGTGGTCTGCTGACATGACGTCTAAGTCTCGCTTGCTTTCCCTACCATTCAAGGGGAAGGTTTTGTTTGGCCCAGGCCTGGATTCTATCATAAGTAAAACACAAAGTCCGGTGCTGCAGTTAAAATTTATTTTTTCTTTATTAATCCTTCTAAAAGCGGTTACATGCACAGATACAAAACATGCCCTTAGTGTGCAAAGCTTAAGCGTTTTGGCAGGAACGCCATACTCATAGCTCTCTGACATCCCTCACACTAATGGCCTTCTTAAAGGGATAAAAAAAACATCTGATTCGCTAAGGTGCAATTGTTAAGTTAACGTTTTCATTGCTTGTCTACCTAACTATTAACATCAATGCTAAGTGAACCATACGTTATTACTTAGATTCTACGTCATAATAATGCAATTCATGTAACACACTGAATACGATAAAATGCAACATACTTGTCTCCAAATAATACTGTAACACTTACATACATCTTATTTACATCCTCAGATTGCTGAAAAAATTATTTTCATTCTTTTTGTCTCTTATGCATTATTTAGCATTTCCAGCAATTTACAATCAGTTAATCGTACATTCCTAATACACAAAGGATAATATATGCAATATAAATTTCATTCCACACTTCAAAGTAAGCTGTTAGTAATAACCCAAGTGAACATAATTCATGCAATTATTGTCATTATTATTATGTCACATATGGTGTGATATGCCAAAAATACAATGGTCAAATATACTTCAGTAAATATTGACATAATTTACCTGTGTATTGTGTGCACTTTGATTACAATATAGTCACAGATAATATTGTTAAGAATAATCCTCTTAGCCTCCTACCCATACTATCTATTTCAAGAATCCTATCTTACTCATATAATGGACCTTTTACAATATTCCTTGGTCTGAGCTTTAAAGTATTATGACATGGAAAATTAAACTGTATATTATTCAAACATCAAATACAATTCAATTCCAAAAATTGATAAGATCATAGGACGAATTTAATCCAGTTGGATATCTAGTCTGTAAATGAAAAATCCAGAACACCTCCCTCTTGGCCAGTGCTTGATCTCTATCTCCCTGGATTCTATCATATCTACAGTCACGGGTGGCAAGGGCGCCTTCTTACCTCAGGATAAGAAAGCCAAACCTAAGGGATCTACTTTTCGTCCCTTTCGTGCAGACTAGTCTCAGCACCAGCAGCCTTCCACAAAATCTGAGCAATCCATTGAATCTTGGAAGCCAGCAAACTCTTGCTCTTGGAATAAGTCCAAGCAAAATAAGAAACCCGCCGAGTCAAAGACGGCATGAAGGGGCAGCCCCTGACCCATCCTTGGACCAGGTAGGGGGCAGACTATCTCTTTTTGCGGGGGGCCTGGAGGGGAGACGTTACTGACCCCTGGGTCCTGGAGGTCGTCGCTCAGGGGTACAGGATAGGTTTCAAATCGTGTCCGCCCAGAGGCAGGTTCCTCCTGTCAAACATCTCTTCAAAACCAGAAAAGAGAGATGTCTTCCTGGGATGTGTGAGGGATCTCTCATCTCTCTGGTCTGGGGTATTATTCAAACCTTTTCGTGGTCCCAAAGAAGGAGGACACATTTCCTCCAATTCTGGACCTAAAGACCCTAAACAAGTTTTTGTCAGTCCCATCATTCAAGATGGAGATGATCAGGTCAATTTTGCCCCTGGTTCAAGAGGGGCAATTCATGACGACTATAGACCTGAAGGATGCTTACCTTCATGTCCAATCCACAAGGATCACTTCAAGTTTCTAAGGTTCGCCTTCCTGGACCAGCCCTTCCGTTTGGTCTGGCGATGGCCTCAAGAGTCTTTACAAAGGTTCCTTTGAGCTCTTCTCGCAGTAGCGGGAACCAGAGGGATTGCAGTGGCTCCGTATCTGGATGATATCCTAGTCCAGGCTCCATCCTACAGTCTGGCGGAGGATCATTCGAGAGCTCTCCTCCTCTACTTCAATCCCATGGGTGGAAGATAAACGAAGGAAAAAGTTCATTGGTCCCAAGCAACAGGGTGGAGTTCCTGGGTACGATAATAGATTCTTCTGCGATGAAGATATTTCTGACAGACCAGAGACGTTACAAGCTTACGTCTAACTGTCTAGCCCTGCAGGCATCCTCCAGGACATCTGTGGCCAGATGTACGGAGGTTATCTGGCTCATGGTATCCAGCATAGATGTCATTCCGTTCGCCAGGTTTCATCTCAGACCTCTGCAGCTGTGCATGTTGAGACAATGGAACGGCGATCATTCAGACTTGTCCCAACAAATCCCTGACAGACCGGTGAGGGAGTCCCTGTCTTGGTGGACCCGACCGGGCCAGTTGTCCCAGGGTACTTCCTTCCTGAGACCATCCTGGAAGATTGTAACCACTGATGCGAGTCTATCAGGATGAGGAGCCGTTTGGGGGTGCCAGAAAGGCACAGGGCAGATGGACTCGAGAGGAATCGAGCCTACTTATAAATATTTTGGAACTTCGATCGATTTTCAATGCTCTGAAGGCTTGGCCCCCTCTGAGGTCGTCCCAATTCCTCAGTTTCCAATCGGACAACATCACCTCGATGGCTTACATAAACCACCATGGGGGGACGAGTAGCTCCCTAGCAATGAGGGAAGTATCTCAGATCCTGGAATGGGCAGAGACTCACAATTGTTCGCTCTCAGCAATCCACATTCTGGATGTGGACAGACGTTTCATCCAGGGAAATGGTCTCTCCACCCCAAGATGTTTGCGTAGATCAGCAGCAGATGGGGGATGCCGGAAATAGATCTCATGGCGTCCAGACTAAATTGCAAGCTACCCAGATATGGATCGTGATCCATGGATCCCCAGGCGGAACTGATAGACGCCTTGGCGGTACCCTGAGACTTCAACCTAATCTACAAATTTCCACCGTTGCCTCTTCTTCCTCGAGTAGTGGCCCGCATCAAGCAGGAGCAAGCTTTGGCTATTCTAATTGCTCCGCCGTAGCCCCGGAGGACATGGTTTGCGATTCTAGTGGCGATGTTGTTATATCTGCCATGGAAGTTACCTTGTCGCAAGGATCTGCTAGTTCAATGTCCTTTTCTACATCAAAATCTCGATTCTCTGAGGCTGACTGCGTGGAGATTGAACGCCTAGTCTTAGCTAAGAGAGGTTTTTCGGAGAGCGTGATCAACACTCTCGTCCAGGCCAGGAAGCAGGTCACTAGACACATCTACCCAAGGTGTGGATGACCTACTTGTCCTGGTGGGAGGAACTAGGATACCCATGGCACAAGGTCAAGGTATCCAGGATTTTGGCCTTTCTCCAGGATGGTCTAAATAAGGGTTTTGCTGCCCGTTCCCTAAGGGGACACATCTCGGCTTTATCGGTACTGTTGCACAAGAAGCTTGTGGAGCTTCCTGACATTCAGTCCTTTAAGGCTCTGGTTAAGATTAGACCGGTTTTCAGGAATCCGACTCCTCCTGGAGCTTAAACTTGGTGCTTAAGGTCTTGCAGAGGGCTCCGTTTGAGCCTATGCATGGACATTAATATTCTCTCATGGAAGGTCCTGTTGTTATTGGCTATTGAATCGGCACGCAGAGTTTCCGAGTTGGCGGCCTTACAATTTGAGCCTCCTTACTTGGTTTTTCATGCTGACAAAGCCGTTCTGCGAACCGGTTTGGGATTTCTTCCCAAGGTACTGTCGAGTCGTAACATTAACCAGGAAATAGTGGTTCATTCCTTGTGTCCTAACCCATCCTCTTTAAAGGAGAGGTTACTTTATAATCTGGATGTGGTTCGGGCCTTGAAGTTTTGTCTTCAAGCCACGAAGGAGTTCAGACAGACTTCGTCCTTATTCATTGTGTATTCTGGAAGGAGCAGAGGGCCTCTGCAACTTCTTTATCTTTTCGGTTGAGGAGTATGATCCGTCTGGCTTATGAGACAGCGGGACACAAGCCTCCTCAGAGGATTACGGCTCACTCGACTAGAGCTGTGGTCTCTTATTGGGCCTTTAAGAATGAGGCTTCTATGGAGCAGATTTGTAAGGCGGCAACCTGGTCATCCTTACATATTTTTGCTAAATTTTACAAATTTGAAGTTCTTGCTTCAGCGGAAGCAGTTTTTGGGAGAGAGGTTCTGCAGGCTGTGGTGCCCTCGATATAGGGTCCGCCTCCTTTACCCTCCCGTTTTCTTCATTCAGTGTCCTCTAGAGCTTGGGTATTTGTTCCCACACATGATGACTGAAGCAGTGGACTCTCCTCCACTTTAGATGGAAAAACATAAATTATGCTTACCTGATAATTTCATTTCCATCATGAAGGAGGAGAGTCCACTGCACCCGGCCTTTCTCCGGTGGGCGGACCCACATTTATTTTTGTTCTTCTGGCACCTTTTTCTCTCTGATATTTCTCCTACTGTTCCTTGTTCCCTTGGCAGAATGAGGGGATAAAGGGATATTAAACCAAAAACTTTTCTTTCAGAGAATACAATTTTAAACGACATTCCAATTTACTTCTATTATCTAATTTGCTTCATTCTTTATATATCCTTTGTTAAAGAAATAGCAATGCACATGGGTGAGCAAATAACATAAGGCAAATACGTTCAGCCACCAATCGGAAGCTACTGAGCCTCTCTAGCTATGCTTTTCAGGAAAGATTATCAAGAGAATGAAGCAAATTAGATAATAGAAGTAAATTAGAAAGTTGTTAAAAATGGAATTCTCTATCTGAATCATTAAAGAAAGAAAAAATTGGGTTTAATGTCCCTTTAAGCCTTTGGCTGGGGTGTCTTTGCCTCCTCCTGGTGGCCAGGTTCTTAATTCCCACAAATAATGAATGAAGCAGTGGACTCTCCTCCCCACAAAGGAAATTATCAGGTAAGCATACTTTGTTTTAAATCATTGTCTTTTTATTGCGCATTATTAATGATGTAATTCTACTGCATTGAGTGGTCATTTAATCGCATCTCTGTGCTATGTTTTATCAGACACGGTAGCGTTCAGTGTTCTCAATGGCTCACAAATCTGCCCCGTCTACCATTACAAACTGAGCGACTTGCACCCTCCCAAGCTGTACTATAAACACAAATCCCTATGAAATTTCTGCCACTTCTTAAAGGGATATTCGCTATGCTTCTGTTCTAGGTGCGATGCACACTATCCAACTGCACCTCAAATCCAAGGAGACCGGACTGACTTTTGCAAGCACCGATTTTGTGTTCTACAACTGCAGCGTCCTCCAATCGTAAGTCTGCTCCTGGCTATATCTGCTTGTTGTGAGTCACCTGCTGTCTATTCACGTTTGTGGTCTTCTTGCTCCCATGTAAGGGACATTAAACACTTTGAGATGGTAATATAAAATAATCGATTGTATAAATAAAAAATAAATCTGCAATATATTTTATTTATTTATTTTGTCCCCTTTTCATGTAATTCCACTATCAAATTGTGAGCTTTTCAGTTCCTGTTAGAAATGGAAGTGCAGAGCACTGTTTTATATATCACACTGTCATTGGCTGCACACTCTAGTGACCTATTTATAACTATCCCTAATTGGACACAGCAGAGAAGGTAACCTAAGTTACAACATGGCAGCTCCCATTGTTTTTTAGACACTAAAACTTTTCACTTATTTTGTCAATATTTAAACAGCTAATGAAACTTTCAAAACTGCATCTACATGTTATTCTCAGACTAACCTTGTCTATGACTGCATCATTATATCTAGCATTTATTTAGTGTCTAATGTCCCTTTAAAGGGACAGTTAACGCCTTGAGATTTGTGTATAAAATATTTTGTTATCCATAGTGAAAACAACTTTGCAATATATTATTTTTTATTTTGCCCCTTTTCATTTAATTCAGCTCTGAAAACAGAGTAATCTCTATCTCTGTCCTTCAAATGCGCCTTCTGACTTCTCAAGGCTAACTCTGCCACATACCCATTGCTAATTGGCTTTCACTGATAACACCTGCAAAACAATGCATTTTATACTAACTTTGACAATGGTTATTCTTGCTTGCAGACTAAAGCCCTGATTGGCTCCTCCAAATGAAGGGTGGAGTTTGGCTATTAAAAATAAGTGCAGTGAAAAGGATGCTAGGTTTTTTTTGTCTATTCTATAGCAGGCATCCTCAAACTTGGCCCTCCAGAGGTTTTGGAACTACATTTCCCATGATGCTCAGCCAGCTGACTCAGTACATTGTCTAGTTCAGTGTTTCTCAACTCCATTCCTCAGGACCCTTAACTGGCCAGATATTCACTATAACTGAACTAGAGCACAGGTGAAATAATCAGCTGATCAGTAACCATGGTTACTAACCTGCTCTCTAACTTTTCAGATGATTATTTCACCTGTGCTCTAGTTGAGATATAGTGAAACTCTGGCCTGTTAAGGGTCCTGAGGACTGGAGTTGAGAAACACTGGTCTAGTTGTCTTTTATCCCACTGGACACTTTGTAAGCCGGATCCTTCAGCACCTGCTCCAGTTATCTGTTTATTGCTTCACAATATAGTCTATTAAAGGGATATAAAACCCATATATTTCTTTCTTGATTAAGATAGCGCATGCAATTATAAGCAACTTTCTAATTTACTCCTATTATTTCTTCGTTGTTCTCTTGGTATCTTTATTTGAAAAGCAGGAGTGTAAGGTTAGGAGCTGGCCTATTTTTGGTTCAGCACCTGGGTAGCGCTTGCCGATTGGTGTTTAATCAGCAAGCGCTGCCCAGGTGCTGCACCAAAAATGGGATGGCTCCTAAGCTTATATTCCTGCTTTTCAAATAAAGATACCAAGAGAACAAAGAAAAAATGATAATAGGAGTAAATTAGAAAGTTGCTTAAAATTGCATGTTCTATCTGAATCATGAAAGAAAACATTTGGGGTTCATACCACTTTAATTACTTAGCTTCTGTGTGTGTGTGTATATATATATATATATATATATTTTTTTTTAAGGGACATTGTAGTGGAAAAATTAAATGTTCTATTTTGTTAGATCATGTCATTTTAGCAC
>NC_069510.1:65098488-65130988 GCF_027579735.1 Bombina bombina
TTCTAAGTCCAGAAGATTTTATTCGGTCCAGGGCTGGACTCCATTATTTCTACGGTTTCCCAGAGGGAAAGGTGCCTTGTCTACTTTTCGTTCTGACAAATCACGACAACAGCAATCCTCATCCAAGTCCGAGCAGCCCAAGAGTACTTGGAAGCCGGCTCAGTCCTGGAATAAGACCAAACAGACTAAGAAGCCTGCCAAGAACAAATCGGCATGAAGGGGCGGCCCCCGATCCGGGATCGGATCGCGTAAGGGGCAGACTGTCTCTTTTTTCAGACACCTGGAGGTTGTGTCTCGGGGATACCGGATAGGATTCAGATCTCATCCACTCAGGGGCAGATTCCTACTCTCCAGACTGTCTACAAGACCAGAAAAGAGGACTGCCTTTTTATGTTGCATACGGGATCTCACCTCTCTGAGTAATTGTCACGGTACCTACAGCAGAAAGAGGTTTGGGGTTTTATTCAAACCTTTTCATGGTTCCAAAAAAAGGAGGGAACTTTTCATCCAATTCTGGACTTAAAGTGCATAAACAAGTTTGTGTGCGTTCCCTTTTTTAAGATGGATACAATACGGTCAATCCTTCCTCTGGTTCAGGAAGGACAGTTTATGACCACCATAGACTGGAAGGATGCATACCTTCACATTCTGATACACAGGGAACATTTTCAGTTGCTGAGGTTTGCCTTTCTGGACCAGCACTTCCGGTTTATAGCTCTTCCGTTTGGCCTAGCTACTGATCCAAGGATATTTTCGAAGGTTCTGGGGGCTCTTCTAGCCGTTGCCAGAACACGAGGTATTGCAGTAGCTCCTTACCTGGACGATATCTTGGTACAGACACCATCTTTTCATCTAGCGGAAGAACACTCTGAGTCCCTTCTCAGTCTTCTTCGATCACATGGATGGAAGATAAACTTGGAAAAGAGTTCTCTTACTCCAAGTACAAGGGTGAATTTCCTGGGGACAGTAATAGACTCCATATCCATGAGAATATTTCTCACAGATCAGAGACGTTGCAATCTATCTACTGCATATCTTGGCCTCCATGAGACCCTCAGTGGCCCAGTGTATGGAGGTGATCAGACTCATGGTGTCCTGTATGGACATAATTCCCTTTGCCAGATTCCATCTCAGACCCTTACAACTGTGCATGCTGAGACAATGGAATGGCGACCATTCAGATCTGTCTAAACAGATTGTGCTGTACAACCTGTCGAGAGACTCGCTCTCTTGGTGTCTCTGTCCAGATCATCTGCCCAAGGCACGTGCTTCTTGAGACCGTCCTGGGAGATTGTGACTATGGTTGCAAGCCTTTCTGGCTGGGTTGCCAAGAAGGCACAGGGGCTGTGGACTCAGGAGGAGTCCTAATCAATATATTGGAACCCTGGGCAATCTTCAATGCCTTGAAGGCTTGGCCCCTTCTGGGTTCATCCCAGTTTATCAGATTCTTATCAGACAATATAACCTTGGTTGCCTACATCAACCATCATGGGGGATCAAGAAATCCCTTGGCGATGAGAGAAGTATCTCAGATACTAAAAGTGGGCGGAGACTCACAGATGTACGCTGTCAGCAATCCACATTCCAGGTGTGGACAACTGGGATGCGGACTTTCTCAGCAGGCAATCCTTTCACCCAGGGGAATGGTTTCTTAACCCTGAAGTGTTTGCAGAGATATGCAGCGAGTGGGGGACGCCGGAGATAGATCTCATGGCATCCTGCCTCAATACCAAGCTACCCAGGTACAGGTCGAGGGATCCTCAGGCAGAACGGATAGATGGCCTATCAGTACCATGAAGGTTCAGACCCATATACCTTTTCCTCCATTACCTATTCTCCATTACCTATTCTCCCTCGTGTGGTGGCCGCGAAGACTGTGGTTTGTAGATCTGGTGGGGATGTCCTCATCTCCTAAGTGGACGTTACCTTGTTGCAAAGATCTGCTGATACAGGGTCCCTTTTTATATTATTTCTTCTGGCACCTTTATGCCCTGATGTTTCTCCTACTTTTCCTTGTTCCCTCGGCAGAATGACTGGGGGATAAGGGAAGTGGGAGGGATATTTAAGCTTTTGGCTGGGGTGTCTTTGCCTCCTCCCGGTGGCCAGGTGGACTCTCCCTGCCAGGAAGGAAAAGGAATTTATCTGGTAAGCATAAATTATGTTTTTGTTTAAAACCATACCTAGGTAGGTTCAGGAGCAGCAATGCACTACTAGGAGCTAGCTGCTGATTGGTAGCTACACATATATGCATCTTGTTATTGGTTCACCCAGTGTGTTCAGCCAACTTCCTGTATTGCAATGCTGGTCATTCAACAAAGAATAGCAAAAGATGTATGTAAATTTGCTAATTGAAGTAAATTGGCAATTTGTTTAAAATTGCATGCTTTATCTGAATCATGAAAGAAATAAATTTGGGGTTCATGTCCCTTTAACCCTTTGAGTGCTAATGACGGCTCTGAGCTGTCACAGAGTTTCTCACTCTGGTGCTAATGACGGCTCGGAGCCGTCATGAGCACTCTCAAACCTTGAGGGAGATCTGGGGGCTCCTAACCGCTTCTACCCCGGCGATCGTGCCTGTAGAGTGACGGGCATCGCCAGGGCTTCACGTGATGACGTCACCGCACAACTTTATTTATACTTAACAATGTTAAGTATAGGAGCAGGGGGCATGCTGCTTAGAAGCCTGTATCTCAGGCATCTAAGCAGCTACAGACCCCCCAAGACTCCAACAGTGTAAGTCTTGGGGGTCTGTAAAAACAAAAAAGTTAAAAATGTTTTTTTCAAAAATTAAAAAATAAATAAAAAAAAAATAGAAAATATTAGCACCCAGGTGGGAAAGTGCTTAGCACTCAAAGGGTTAATCCCTTTGTAGGAATTAAACACATAGTCGTATGCATGCAATAGTTTAACTTCAAGCATATACAGTAACTGCCATTTGCAAAGAAAATAGAATGCTTCAAGATATTATATTATATGAAACTGTACACACATTTATCATCTTTTCTCATTAATAGATGGTAAACCACAGTGGTGGAACATATATTTTGTCCATCATGAAGAGTAATGTCTGGTTTTGCTGCACACTGTATGCAGCTTATATTTTAGCACACACATCTATGCCAGTATTTCACTCACAGATGTAGCCTTGCTTTTTTGCTAAGGGTACCATAGGGGAGGATGTGTTGTTGCCATGGCAACAGTTTTTTCAGTCAGCCGGGAGGGCCCAGCACTAAAGTGTGAACAACGCTGCTCTCCTTCGTCCCTCCTGGGGGCATGATGGGATATGGCAGCTCTCACAGAGCTTGGGGGAGGAAAGGGAGTAGCGAGACAAGCAGAGAATAGCAAGAACGGAAGCAAATATTAGCTGTGAGTCATAATCAGCAGACACTAGCCAGTTGCTATGTCTCATTCACATCCAGCATTTGTGTCACCTATATATGTATAGAAAATACACTGTGCTGTTTTTGGCAATGGGAGGGGGGGGGTACTTGGAACTGAAGATATCAAGAAAATAAACTTCTGATATTTTATTTGTCAACACACATAAAAGCATAAAACGCCATAACAAACAAGGCAGTGAAAATGTATTCTGTGCGGTTAGAAGATGGAGTTTTGGCAGCGAAAGACAGAAAGCTTAATGTAGCATTAAATAAAAAAAACAGCAACAACAAAAAACTGGTTGAAATATTCATTCATTGCCTGGTATTTCGGGGCTGGACTGACCTTACTTGGCGGGATCAGACTGATATACTTAAGGAAAGTTTTCCTTTGTGAAAAGCACTCTGGTCTAAAAGAGGCTGCTTCCGGGTGGTAAATCGCCATACTAGCTAATGAGCTGTTGTTCGTTCCTGGTAGAGCGCTTCTCTTTGTATGCGAAATATTCATAATGTTGCCACTTCCTCACACAAGACACAATTAAGATTTTTATTCAGACTCTCATCATTTCCCACCTTGACTACTGCAACGCCATCCTCTCTGTTCTCCCTAACTGCCGTCTATCTCCTTTACAATCCATAATGAATGCCTCTGCCAGTCTGATCTTCCTTACATCTCTACCAATGGCCTCTAGCCTCCAGAATAAAACACACAATTCTGACTCTGACATGCAAGGCTCTCAATAACACTGCTCCCCCCTATGTCTCAGATCTTGTCTCTTTCCCGTCCCCTTCGCTCTACTCATGACCACCTCCTCTCTTGTTACCTCCTCATATTCCTGTCTACTGGACTTCTCCAGATTGGCGCTTATCTTGTGGAACTCTGTCTTGTTCTGCAAGACGCTCCCCTAGTTTTCAAAGTTTCTAGCTCTCTTTAAAGACTACTTTCAGGGATGCATATAATATACACTAACATTTAATTCTTCTCCTTTTTTGTCATCCCCTTTTAACCCCCTTAGCGTGTAAGTCTACGAGACCCGGTGTTTTGTAGATCACATTCATGAGAGCTGATTTACAACAGCACAACTCTTGGCAGGGCCCTCTACCCATTTGTCTCCCGTAAATGCTACCTTGCACATAAGACCTATGTTTATACTGCTGCGGAATCTGCTGGCGCTCTACAAATAACTGATAATAATAATGTTGTGCTGAGGACTACATGGCCTTTGTTCTAGTCAAAAGTTTTCCATGCAAAAATATGGCTCTCAGCTGGGGCTGTTGTTTGTATTCCTTTTCTATTTTATTATAATAACCCATGGATTTACAGAAACATAGATATACATAATCCCCAAATCCAGAATTCCAAAATCCAAAATTATTCTGAAATCAAAACTTTTTAGTTAATATTAAAAAAAAAAAAAAAAAAATTACTTATCTTGGCCCCCTGGTAATACTTACCAGTAATACCCCCTCTCCAGTGGGGTGTGGACAGAACCGCCCCCTTCCCTAATTACCTAATAAAGGTAGCTCAGAGACCCAACCCTTCGTCTTTCTTGTTCTGTCCAGCCTTAGGGTGGACAGGCCTAGGAGTCCCTCTCCGTGTTGGTTTATTTGGCAGTTGCTGCTCCCCATTTCTAGGCTTTCCTGCTGGCCAATGGCACCATGAAAGCACTGACTGATATAGCGTGCGTGAGGCAGTGGAAACCGTTCCCTACGGTTTCTTTGTTTGAGCCACCATGTTTCGCCGTCTATAAGTTGCAATCTTCTCTGCCTGTGTCTTTGGTTTGATTTTTGTGTTCTAACATGCAAATAATAGTCTATAACAACTGTTACCTTTTATAATTAAAGGGACAGTCAAGTCCAAAAAAAACTTTCATTTTTCAAATAGGGCATGTCATTTTAAACAACTTTCCAATTTACTTTTATCAACAATTTTGCTTTGTTCTCTTGGTATTCTAGTTGAAAGCAAGCCTAGGAAGGCACATGTGATAATTTCTAAGCCCTTGAAGGCCGCCTCTATTTTATTTACTTTTCACAGCAGGGGAGAGCAAGCTCATGTAGGCCATATAGATAGCATTGTGATCACGCCCGTGGCTAGTGGCAGACACTTCACTAATTGGCTAAAATGCAAGTCAATAGATAATAACTAAAAGTCATGTGATTAGGGGCAGTCAGAAGATGCTTAGATACAAGTTAGTCACAGAAGTAAAAAGTGTATTAATATAACTGTGTTGGTTTTGCAAAACTGGTGAATGGGTAATAAAGGGATTATCTATCTTTTTAAACAACAAAAATTCTGATGTTTACTGTCCCTTTAAAGTACTGTACTATCTTTCTGAGGGTACTATGTATAAAACATAATTTATTTTTCTCCAACATTGGTGTGTCCGGTCCACAGTGTCATCCTTACTTGTGGGAATATCTCTTCCCCAACAGGAAATGGCAAAGAGTCCCAGCAAAGCTGGCCATATAGTCCCTCCTAGGCTCCGCCCACCCCAGTCATTCTCTTTGCCGTTGCACAGGCAACATCTCCACGGAGATGGTTAAGAGTATGTGGTGTTTAGTTGTAGTTTTTTTTATTCTACTATCAAGAGTTTGTTATTTTAAAATAGTGCTGGTATGTACTATTTACTCTGAAACAGAAAAAGATGAAGATTTCTGTTTGTGAGAGGAAGATGATTTTAGCAGACAGTAACTAAAATCGATTGCTGTTTCCACATAGGACTGTTGAGATGAAGTAACTTCAGTTGGGGGAAACAGCAGACTTTTCTGCTTAAGGTATGACTAGCCATATTTCTAACAAGACTGTGTAATGCTGGAAGGCTGTCATTTCCCCTCATGGGGACCGGTAAGCCATTTTCTTAGTCTCAAACAGAATAAAGGGCTTAATATGGGCTATAAAACTGGTAGACACTTTTATGGGCTAAATCGATTGCTTTATTTGGACATTTTATACATGTTTATGCTGATAATTCACACTTATAAACTTGGGGAACGTTTTTTAACGTCAGGCACTATGTTAGACACCTTTTCCAGTCAGAAAGGGCCTTCCCAGTTGTAGGCTGAGCCTCATTTTCGCGCCATTACTGCGCAGTTGTTTTTGAGAGCAAGACATGCAGATGCATGTGTGAGGACCTGAAAGTGCTTGGAAAAGTTCCTAGAAGGCGTCATTTGGTATCGTATTCCCCTCTGGGCTTGGTAAAGTCACAGCAAAGGCTGTAGCTGGGACTGTATAGGGGTTAAATCTGTAACCGGTTCCGGTTTCGTTATTTTAAGGGTTAAAGCTCTGAAAATTGGTGTGCAATACTTTTAATGCTTTAAGACACTGTGGTGAAATTTTCGTAAATTTTGAACAATTCCTTCATATTTTTTCACATATTCAGTAATAAAGTGTGCTCTGTTAAAAATTTAAAGAGACAGTAACGGTTTTGTTTTAAAACGGTTTTTGTGCTTTATTGACAAGTTTAAGCCTGTTTAACATGTCTGTGCCTTCAGATAAGCTATGTTCTATATGTATGAAAGTCAATGTGTCTCCCCCTTCAAAATTGTGTGATAATTGTGCCATAGCGTCCAAACAATGTAAGGACAATACTGTCACAGATAATGAAGTTGCCCAAGATGATTCATCAGATGAAGGGAGTAGACATGGTTCTACATCATCTCCTTCTGTGTCTATACCAGTTTTGCCCACGCAGGAGGCCCCTAGTACTTCTAGCGCGCCAATGCTTATTACCATGCAACAATTGACGGCTGTAATGGATAACTCCATAGCTAATATTTTATCCAAAATGCCTGCATATCAGAGAAAGCGCGATTGCTCTGTTTTAAACACTGAAGAGCAGGAGGGTGCTGATGATAATGGTTCTGTCATACCCTCACACCAATCTGAAGGGGCCATGAGGGAGGTTTTGTCGGATGGGGAAATTTCAGATTCAGAAAAAATTGAACCTGAACCTGATGTTGTGACATTTAAATTTAAATTAGAACATCTCCGCGCACTGCTTAAGGAGGTGTTATCTACTCTGGATGATTGTGACAACTTGGTCATTCCAGAAAAATTATGTAAGATGGACAAGTTCCTAGAGGTTCCGGTGCACCCCGACGCTTTTCCCATACCCAAGCGGGTGGCGGACATAGTGAATAAGGAGTGGGAGAAGCCCGGCATACCTTTTGTTCCCCCGCCTATATTTAAGAAGTTATTTCCTATGGTCGACCCCAGAAAGGACTTATGGCAGACAGTCCCTAAGGTCGAGGGGGCAGTTTCTACTCTAAACAAGCGCACTACTATTCCTATTGAGGATAGTTGTGCTTTCAAAGATCCTATGGATAAAAAATTGGAGGGTTTGCTTAAAAAGATTTTTGTACAGCAAGGTTACCTTCTACAACCCATTTCGTGCATTGTTCCTGTCACTACAGCAGCGTGGTTCTGGTTCGAGGAACTAGAAACGTCGCTCAGTAGAGAGACTCCATATGAGGAGGTTATGGACAGAGTTCACGCACTTAAGTTGGCTAACTTTTATTTTAGATGCCGCTTTGCAATTAGCTAGATTAGCGGCGAAAAATTCAGGGTTTGCAATTGTGGCGCGCAGAGCGCTTTGGCTAAAGTCTTGGTCAGCGGATGTATCATACAAGACAAAATTGCTTAACATCCCCTTCAAGGGTAAAACTCTCTTTGGACCAGAATTGAAAGAGATTATCTCAGACATCACTGGGGGAAAGGGCCACGCCCTCCCACAAGATAGGCCTTTCAAGGCCAAAAATAAGTCTAATTTTCGTTCCTTTCGTAATTTCAGGAACGGACCGGCCTCTAATTCTGCATCCTCTAAGCAAGAGGGTAATGCCTCACAGTCCAAGCCAGCCTGGAAACCGATGCAAGGCTGGAACAAGGGTAAGCAGACCAAGAAGCCTGCTACCGCTAACAAAACAGCATGAAGGAGTAGCCCCCGATCTGGGACCGGATCTAGTGGGGGGCAGACTCTCTCTCTTTGCTCAGGCTTGGGCAAGAGATGTTCAGGATCCCTGGGCGCTAGAAATAGTTTCTCAGGGTTATCTTCTGGAATTCAAGGAACTACCCCCAAGGGGAAGGTTCCACATGTCTCACTTATCCTCAAACCAAATAAAGAGACAGGCGTTCTTACATTGTGTAGAAGACCTGTTAAAGATGGGAGTGATACACCCAGTTCCAATGACGGAACAAGGAATGGGATTTTACTCAAATCTGTTCATAGTTCCCAAAAAAGAGGGAACCTTCAGACCAATTTTGGATTTAAAGATCCTAAACAAATTTCTCAGGGTACCATCGTTCAAAATGGAAACCATTCGAACGATTCTACCCACTATCCAGGAAGGTCAATTTATGACTACCGTGGATCTAAAGGATGCGTACCTACATATTCCTATCCACAAAGAACATCATCAGTTCCTAAGGTTCGCCTTTCTGGACAAACATTACCAGTTTGTGGCCCTCCCATTCGGGTTAGCCACTGCTCCAAGGATTTTCACAAAGGTACTCGGGTCCCTTCTAGCGGTCCTAAGACCGAGGGGCATTGCAGTAGTACCATACTTGGACGACATTCTAATACAAGCGTCGTCCCTTTCAAAAGCAAAGGCTCATACAGACATCGTTCTGGCCTTTCTCAGATCTCACGGATGGAAGGTGAACATAGAAAAGAGTTCTCTGTCTCCGTCAACAAGAGTTCCCTTCTTGGGAACGATAATAGATTCCTTAGAAATAAGGATTTTTCTGACAGATGTCAGAAAGTCAAAACTTCTAAGCGCTTGTCAAGTTCTTCATTCTGTTCCACGTCCTTCCATAGCTCAGTGCATGGAAGTAGTAGGGTTGATGGTTGCAGCAATGGACATAGTTCCTTTTGCGCGAATTCATCTAAGACCATTACAACTGTGCATGCTGAAACAGTGGAATGGGGACTATACAGACTTGTCTCCAGTGATTCAAGTAGATCAGAAGACCAGAAATTCACTCCGTTGGTGGCTAACCCTGGACCACCTATCCCAGGGAATGAGCTTCCGCAGACCAGAGTGGGTCATTGTCACGACCGACACCAGTCTAGTGGGCTGGGGCGCGGTCTAGGAATCCCTGAAAGCTCAGGGACTATGGTCTCGGGAAGAGTCTCTTCTCCCGATAAACATTCTGGAACTAAGAGCGATATTCAATGCTCTCAGGGCTTGGCCTCAGCTTGCAAAGGCCAGATTCATAAGATTCCAATCAGACAACATGACGACTGTTGCGTATATCAATCATCAGGGGGGAACAAGGAGTTCCCTGGCGATGAAAGAAGTGACTAAAATAATACAATGGGAGGAGGATCACTCCTGCCACCTATCTGCGATCCACATCCCAGGTGTGGAAAACTGGGAAGCGGATTACTTGAGTCGTCAGACATTCCATCCGGGGGAGTGGGAACTCCACCCGGAGATCTTTGCCCAGTTGACGCAATTATGGGTTATCTTGGAAAGTTTTGTTTTTGGTTGCTATTTCTTCTGCTAGAAGAGTTTCAGAGTTATCTGCTCTGCAGTGTTCTCCGCCCTATCTGGTGTTCCATGCAGATAAGGTGGTTTTGCGTACTAAGCCTGGTTTTCTTCCAAAGGTTGTTTCTAACAAAAATATTAACCAGGAGATAGTTGTACCTTCTTTGTGTCCGAATCCAGTTTCAAAGAAGGAACGTTTGTTACACAATTTGGACGTAGTCCGTGCTCTAAAATTCTATTTAGAAGCTACAAAAGATTTCAGACAAACATCTTCTCTGTTTGTCGTCTATTCTGGTAAAAGGAGAGGACAAAAAGTGACTTCTACCTCTCTTTCCTTTTGGCTTAAAAGCATTATCCGATTGGCTTACGAGACTGCCGGACGGCAGCCTCCTGAAAGAATCACAGCCCACTCCACTAGGGCTGTGGCTTCCACATGGGCCTTCAAGAACGAGGCTTCTGTTGATCAGATATGTAAGGCAGCGACTTGGTCTTCACTGCACACTTTTGCCAAATTTTACAAATTTGATACTTTTGCTTCTTCGGAGGCTATTTTTGGGAGAAAGGTTTTGCAAGCCGTGGTGCCTTCCGTTTAGGTAACCTGATTTGCTCCCTCCCTTCATCCGTGTCCTAAAGCTTTGGTATTGGTTCCAACAAGTAAGGATGACGCCGTGGACCGGACACACCAATGTTGGAGAAAACAGAATTTATGCTTACCTGATAAATTACTTTCTCCAACGGTGTGTCCGGTCCACGGCCCGCCCTGGTTTTTTAATCAGGTCTGATGAATTATTTTCTCTAACTACAGTCACCACAGTACCATATGGTTTCTCCTATTTTTTCCTCCTGTCCGTCGGTCGAATGACTGGGGTGGGCGGAGCCTAGGAGGGACTATATGGCCAGCTTTGCTGGGACTCTTTGCCATTTCCTGTTGGGGAAGAGATATTCCCACAAGTAAGGATGACGCCGTGGACACACCGTTGGAGAAAGTAATTTATCAGGTAAGCATAAATTCTGTTTCATAAAACTACCTTTAGATTACATGTATAAGCTGTATTAGGACATGTAAACATTGCCTAAATGACATAAGATGTTGTTGTTTACACTTGGTTCCCGCTTCTCTCCACACTTTCACAGATGCAAATATTCCAAAATCCAAATCTTTTCCAGTCCCAAGCATTTTTTAAAACGGGTTTTCTACCTGTATAAGAGGAAGAGCTTTTCAGACCTGCAACAACAAAAAAACTATCACAAATGTGCATCTCACAGGCTTTTCCAGGTGTTTTTCCATATCTCAAGATATCTGACCAAAGTGAAAGGCAAAATATGTGACGTTAAATGATTCGATATGGATTACGGTTGCTTTACCTGCTTGTATTTTTTTTCTTCATTTAAAGGGTCGCTAAACTTGAAGACTCTTCACAAGCTATTTTATAAAGTTTGCTTTTGAAACATTTTGCTATGCATCTAAATTATTGTAAAATCTAAATACAGTCTGTATTAGAACCCAGCCGGGGTGCATATATTTAATGTCCACCAGCCACCTCTAACTTTCAGGCTTTTTTTCCCTTTTCTATGTAGTGCCCACTTAGGACCAATCCGAGAACTTCCTTAAAAGGAACTCTAAATACACCTCCCTCTAATTATGGGCGCTGCCATTTTGGAACCTAGGTTACACTGCAGGTATCTGAAGGAAAGTTACTGCACATGAGCAAACACAGCACTGGAATGTAGTAAAAAGCTAGATTCCAACATGGCGGCACCCATAACTAGAGGGAGGCGGGGAAATAACCTCAATACTATGCTTATATAATGTGGTCGGTGTTTAATGTCCCTTTAAATTCTAATGCAGAGCTGTTGTACACTTAGATAAAAAAGACTGGGTAGGGGTGGACGATTGTAAACATTAACCCCAAATAGACTTTTCATTTAGATTTGACAATCCCAGCAAGTAGCAATACGCTTTAAAGGGAATTAAACACGTTGAGATGGTAATATAAAATTATAAATTGTATATATAAAAAACCTCTGCAATATACTTTCATTATTTATTTTGTTCCCCTTTCCTGCAATTCCATTCTGAAATTGTGAGCTTTTCAGTTCCTGTTAGAAATGAAAGTGCAGAACACTGTTGTATGCCACACAGCCATTGGCTGCACACTCTAGTGACCTATTTATCACTGTCCCTAATTGGCCACAGCAGAGAAGGTAACCTAAGTTACAACATGGCAGCTCCCATTGTTTTATAGACACTAAAACCTTACACTTATTTTGTCAATATTTAAACAGCTAATGAAACTTTAAAAAAATACATCTCAGACTAATCTTTTCTTTGGCTGCATCATTCTATCTAGCGTTTATTTAGTGTTTAATGTCCCTTTAAAAGAATCTCATAATTTGACAATCTTTGCAATTAGTAAATGCTTCACCTTACTATTCTGTATATCATATACAGTTAAATATTTTTTTTTATTATTATTTTTTATTGAGGATATAACTTACAACTTTCCAAAAATAGAGTGCAAAACAGATCAATGTCATACACAACAATTCACATATACATTGTTATTGAATTACAGTAAAGTTAGAGTATCAGTAAGAAATACAAGGATTAGGGTGAACTTTATAGTATGTTGTAGGATAAATTTCTCAGTTTATGGCTAGATGTGGTTTCAAATGGGCACTTATTAACTGTAGTATCCTCATTTTTAATTGTATTTAGAGAAGGTACAATAAACAAAGGTAACCCCTACTAGCGGGTGTCAATGCTTATTAACATAAAATCCCCTTAAAATAACTAATTGCCTCTCTTGGACCTGTAACAATAGCGTGTATTAATAGGGGGGCATAGTAGGGGTCACTTATGAACATTGAGTATACAGGGCCAGTCTTGGACCCTTGATAAGTGTGTGTGTATATATGTATGTATGTATGTATGTATGTATATATATATATATATATATATATATATATATATATATATATATATATATATATATATATATATATATATATATATATATATATATATATATATATATATATATACTGAATGGAGCTATAAATTGCTAAGAACTATATGGAGCTACTTATAACAGTATGTGAGGCATACTAAGGGAGTCTGTAAATCATATCTTAAAGGGACACTGCACCCATTTTTTTTCTTTTGTGATTCAGATAGAGCATGCAGTTTTAAGCAACTTTCTAATTTACTCCTATTATCAATTTTTCTTCGTTCTCTTGCTTTCTTTATTTAAAAAAGAAGGCATCTAAGATATTTTTTTGGTTCAGAACCATGGATAGCACTTGTTTATTGGTGGGTGAATTTATCCACCAATCAGCAAAAACAACCCAGGTTGTTAACCAAAAATGGGCCGGCATCTAAACTTACATTCTTGCATTTCAAATAAAGATACCAAGAGAAGGAAGACAATTTGATAATAGGAGTAAATTAGAAAGTTGCTTAAAATTGCATGCTCTATCTGAATCCCAAAAGAAAAAATGTGGGTTCAGTGTCCCTTTAACATATAGTGTACCTAAAGGCAACAATAAAAATTACTGGTTAAGGGGGTCATATTTTAAACTGGGGCTAATTTAACCAGGGCAGAGTCAAATCATGTGGAGAGGGCTAAATCAACAATTGTGTTACAATACTGATAGCAGTGGGGGTACTCCATGGGCTTTGTTTGTGTCCTAATGTCTAGTATGATAGGATGTTGTTAAACGGCAGCATAAGGGGTATAAGCAACTTTATCAATATGCAACTCACATGTCTCAGACAGAGAATAAAGCAAATTATATTAGTATATCATTTAACAACAAGAGGTATAGATATCATAAATGGACATTTCCTAGGGGTGAACTGTAGGGTTATAGTTAAAGAGACATAATACTTGAAACTGATGTAGTATAACTGTAAAAATCTGACAGGAAAATATCACCTGAGAATCTCTATGTAAAAAAGGAAGATATTTTACCTCACAATCTCCTCCGCTCAGCAGAGTATGTTCTGTGTAAAAAGTTATACTCAGCTGCAGGTAAAAAATGAAGAAATGAACTGCAGCCAATCAGCATCAACAGTGCTGAGGTCATGAACTCTTTTACTGTGATCTCATGAGATTTAACTTAACTCTCATGAGATTTCATTGTAAACTTCCTTTAAACTGAATAGGGAAATAAGATGAGTGTGCATGAAAGCTTGCTCCTTCCGCTGTCCCGGGACAGACATACTGATTTGCTGCTTAGAAGTCCTTTACAATGGGATGTGGCTACTGAGAAACTTTTGAGGTTAAATATCTTTCTTTTTTACATAGATATGTTCAGGTGATATTTTCTAGTCGGCTTTTTACAGCTATACTGCATCACTTTTAAGTGTTTAAACATTTGGGTATTATGGCCCTTTAAACTGTGCTAGTGTGAACCATAGTCCAACTGTGTAGTGTGTTTGAGACTTATAGTTTCTCCAACATAGGTGTGTCCGGTCCACGGCGTCATCCTTACTTGTGGGATATTCTCTTCCCCAACAGGAAATGGCAAAGAGCCCAGCAAAGCTGGTCACATGATCCCTCCTAGGCTCCGCCTTCCCCAGTCATTCTCTTTGCCGTTGTACAGGCAACATCTCCACGGAGATGGCTTAGAGTTTTTTGGTTGCAATTTCTTCTGCTAGAAGAGTTTCAGAATTATCTGCTCTGCAGTGTTCTCCTCCTTATCTGGTGTTCCATGCAGATAAGGTGGTTTTGCGTACTAAACCTGGTTTTCTTCCGAAAGTTGTTTCTAACAAAAACATTAACCAGGAGATAGTCGTGCCTTCTTTGTGTCCGAATCCAGTTTCAAAGAAGGAACGTTTGTTGCACAATTTGGATGTAGTTTGTGCTTTAAAATTTTATTTAGATGCTACAAAGGATTTTAGACAAACATCTTCCTTGTTTGTTGTTTATTCTGGTAAAAGGAGAGGTCAAAAAGCAACTTCTACCTCTCTCTCCTTTTGGCTTAAAAGCATCATCAGATTGGCTTACGAGACTGCCGGACGGCAGCTTCCTGAAAGAATCACAGCTCATTCCACTAGGGCCGTGGCTTCCACATGGGCCTTCAAGAACGAGGCTTCTGTTGATCAGATATGTAAGGCAGCGACTTGGTCTTCACTGCACACTTTTACTAAATTTTACAAATTTGATACTTTTGCTTCTTCTGAGGCTATTTTTGGGAGAAAGGTTTTGCAAGCCGTGGTGCCTTCCATCTAGGTGACCTGATTTGCTCCCTCCCTTCATCCGTGTCCTAAAGCTTTGGTATTGGTTCCCACAAGTAAGGATGACGCCGTGGACCGGACACACCTATGTTGGAGAAAACAGAATTTATGTTTACCTGATAAATTACTTTCTCCAACGGTGTGTCCGGTCCACGGCCCGCCCTGGTTTTTTAATCAGGTCTGATAATTTATTTTCTTTAACTACAGTCACCACGGTATCATATGATTTCTCCTATGCAAATATTCCTCCTTTACGTCGGTCGAATGACTGGGGAAGGCGGAGCCTAGGAGGGATCATGTGACCAGCTTTGCTGGGCTCTTTGCCATTTCCTGTTGGGGAAGAGAATATCCCACAAGTAAGGATGACGCCGTGGACCGGACACACCGTTGGAGAAAGTAATTTATCAGGTAAACATAAATTCTGTTTTTCCGAAGTAATTCCCAGAACATAAATTATATGATGCTGGTCATTAGCCTGCTTATTAAAACCATTGCTTTCTTACTATGTCTGTGTTAGGTAATCAGCAACTTTCCCCAAACAATTACGCTACCCCTGCCGCTGCTAGCATTATCGCTATATTCTGAGTGATTAGTGAAAGCAAGACACATACATAACAGGTTACAGACCTCACCTCCTTACATATCTTAATATTACTGAGCTTTTCTATCAGGGTCTCTTAAAGGGCCACTGTAAGTAAATATTTTCTATGCCTGTTACTAACTACCCCAAATACGCTTTTTATCAATAGCATTTCATTAACATATCTCTACCGTATATCAGAAATTTTGTCTGCAAATTTAATTGTTTTCCAAACCCACTCCGTGGGTATCCTTTGCTCTGTACCAATCCGTTTACAATACCTAGGTTTCAAAATGGCGCTTTAAACACAAAGTTATTGGTTTAAGTATTTTGAACACTCAGTGCTGAAAATAGTGGGCAGGATAACGTGACATCATCGGCGAATAAAAGATATAACTTTTAGAACGTTATGAAACTTTGTTTTGGAGAAAATATAGGTCAGTAGGTTTTAATTAATGTTTATTAACTTTAATATGTTAGTTGTTTAGCTTAAAAATTATAACAGAAAGTAATCCTTTAAGTAAAAGTCGATGTTGCACCAATTAAATATGAATAAAAAGACTTCCGATATGACCATGAAATATCCAAATACTATTATCATTATTGGGCCACAGAGATCACAGAACAGACAATTATTGAAAATGTCCACAGATAAACACACTTGCAAAGATCGGAAATGCCCGAGTAGGTTGAAATTAGGCAGGAAAAACATACATGGCTTCTATCTCTCCCCCTGGCATATATCTAAGACATTGCAGACCTGCATAAGCCCCTATAGATTACAATAAAGGATGATGATGTAAATGTTAGATGAATAAAATGAAGTCCCAAGACCTATCTCCTGGTTTCTTCGAGTCATAGTAATCAGACTGTCATTTCCTATCTAATCCAAAGTTAGGTCTGGTCACCTTAAAAGCTATGGTTAGTACGTGTAAAGTTAGGCACAGAATATCTCTATGTAGATATCATCCCAATCCGGATTTTTTAAATAGTTGCAGCTGTTGTATTCTTATGTGCCAGGAACAGTTTAGTATTTACCCCACTCCAGATCTGGGGGGTGAGAGTAATGCTGAGGTACAGGTCAGATATATTGTGAACTTACGAAATGCTGCTTTAGCTTTGTATTGCTGGCCGTTCGTTTCGTTTAGAGCTCTCTCTGAAACAAATTCCCAGTGATTTAGGTTTGCTCTCCATGCTCTATTACCATCCCTCTCCTGAAAGTGATGCACGGGAGTACAAAGCATCGTCCCCTCTTGTGTCAACTTGAAGCCGGGTTCCTGGGTCAATAGTTCTCTCATTCGGTGGGCTTCCTCCTGTCTCCGAAAGATTCAAGAGGCCCTCGCTGTCTCAGCTTTATCGGTATGAGGCCTTAGTACAGTGCGGCGTGATAACCAGAACACAGGGTAGCTCAGCATGTTTCATTTCTACTCCGTTCTCCGCAGACTCAGGGCCTCCCCCAGCAATCAGCGCAGTCATGTAGCCCTCCCTAGCAGCCAAGGGAATTGGTTCATCTTGCCATGTGGGATTTGAGTCTCCCGGTGTTTCGGGTTTGCTAGGGATACCCCATGCCGTCTGTAAGTGCTCCGCAAGGCTTGAAAAATGTGCACAAAGTAGATTGTCCAGTGCCTTCAGTAGGGACAATTCATCAGGTTCCATTGTATAGTTGAAAGGATATATGTGACAGCTTTCAACAGCTGTTTTACCTGGATAGACCGGGGGTGGGGGGGGGTAGGTATAGGCCTTAGACACAGTTGCGCTGCAACCACAAGCCTTACCGTTCCGATACTTCTATGCTGCTCAAATCAATATAAATTGGGCTCCAAGCTATCAGTAAGTGCTGCATTAGCCAAATTTGGTTAAACTGAACTTGGATGTTGTCTCTATTAGCTGATTTTCAGTGGATTTACCAGCTCATTAACGCGGCTTCAAAGTAAGTCGGCCATCTTGGCCGCCGCCCGGAAGCGCCCCCCCACAGTTATATTTTTTATGCAGCAATCTAATTGAGTGTCAGGTGGTAAATTAAATGTATAGGGGCCACACTGCTGTCTTCTGATACATTTTGGACATGACCTCACAAGCGTACAACGATACTTTAAAATATATGGTCTCTTAGCAGGTAATAATGTACCTGCTGGGTTACTGACCCATTTGTTTAAGTCTAAATTTGAGACCCTTTTTTTATTCAAGTAGCTTTATTTTTCCCAAAATGGAGGGACAATTTCATCCAATTCAGAAAGCACTTGACAAATTTAAGATTGTTGATCTCAAAATTTAACCTCTTTAGTCCAACAGCAGGTTGGTTATAAGCTTTGAATAATGTGCATCTTCATATCCATCCAGAATATATCTTGTTCCTTAATGGAATAGTAAACCCACATTTTTTTCTTCCATGATTCAGATAGAGCATGGAATTTTACATTTAGCCACCAATCAGCTAGCGCTACCCAGGTGCTGAACGAAGAGAGAGAACGAAGAAAAAAATAATAGCAGTAAATTAGAAAGTTGCTTAAAATGGCATGCTCTGTCTGAATCATGAGAGAAAAAATTTGGGTTCAGTGTCCCTTTAAGCTTATGAATGATAATTTCTTTCTAATGACACGATGAGTCCACGGATCATCTATAATTACTATTGAGTACTATTGAGCATGTTCCTATCCACAGAGATCATCACAAGTTTCTGAGGTTTGCTTTTCTACACAAGCACTTCCAGTTCGTGGCTCTTCCATTTGGTCCTGCCACTGCTCCCAGAATTTTTTCAAGGGTCCTGGGATCCTTGGTGGTGGTGCTCCGGTTGCGGGGCATTGCAGTGACGCCTTATCTGGACAACATTCTGGTTCAGGCGCCATTCTTTCAACAAGCTGTGTTCCTGGGAATAATAGACTCCGTATTAATGAGAATTTCTGACAGAGGTCAAAAATCAAAGATCCTCGACTCTTGTCGGGCCCTTCAGTAACCTTCTCGTCCGTCTGTGGCTCATTGTATGGAGGTGATCGGTCATCATTCCGTTTGCCCAGTTCCATCTCAGACCTCTGCGGTTATGCATGCTCAGGCAATGGAATGCGGATTTGTCTCCACGAATCTCTCCCAGGGAACCTGCTTTCGCAGACCCTCCTGGGTGATTGTATCATTGGACGCCAGCCTGCTGGGATGGGGAGCAGTCTGGGGTTCTCTAAAGGCTCAGGGAATATGGACTCGGGAGGAGTCTATTCTCCCCATAAACATCCTAGAACTGAGGGCAATCTTCAGTGCTCTTCTGGCTCGGCCTCAGTTAGCTTCTGCCTGGTTTGTCTGGTTCCAATCGGACAACATAACTTCAGTGGCTTACCTCAACCATCAGGGAGGAACTCTGAGTTCCTTGGCCATGACAGAGGTAGCCAAGATTATTCAGTGGGCAGAGACCCACAACTGCTTTATATCTATCTGCGATCCACATTCCAGGAGTGGACAATTGGGAAGCGGATTTTCTGAGCAGACAGACTTTTCACCTGGGGGAGTGAGAACTCCAGCTGGAGGTGTTTTCAAGCTTGATTATCAAACGGGGACAGCCGGAGCTGGATCTCATGGCATCTTGACAGAATGACAAGCTTCCAAAGTATGGGTCAAGGTCGAGAGATCTTCAGGCGGTACTGATAGATGCTCTGGTGGTCCCTTGGAATTTCAGTCTAGCATACCTTTTTCCTCCGTTCACTCTCCTTCCTCGAGTCATTTCTCGAATCAAACAGGAGAGGGCGTCGGTGATACTCATTGCACCGGCATGACCTCGCAGGATCTGGTATGCAGACCTAGTGGAGATGTCATCTCTCCCACCTGGGAGACTTCCACTGAGGAAAGATCTTCTACTTCAAGGATCCTTCCTTCATCCAAATCTCATTTCTCTGAAGCTGACTGCTTGGAGATTGAAAGCTTAATTTTATCTAGCATGGGTTTTCCGATTCGATCATTGAGACCATGATTCAGGAGAGTAAGCCTGTTACTAGAAAAATTTACTATAAGATATGGCGTATGTATCTGTATCGGTGTGAATCCAGAGGCTACTCTTGGAGTAGTTTTTGGATTCCTAGAATTTGGTCCTTTCTCCAGGAGGGTTGGAGAAGGTTTTTTTTCGACAAGTACTTTGAAGGTTTAAAATGTCTGCCTTGTCTATTTTGTTACATAAACGTCTAGACTGCAATCGTTCTGTCAGGCCTTGGTCAGAATCAGGTGTGTTTAATCCGGTTACTCCTCCCTTGACTCTTAACCTGGTTCTTAAAGTTTTTCCGCAGACTTCGCTTGCGCCTATGCATTTCTTTCATGTAATTAGCAAGAGTCCATGAGCTAGTGACATATGGGATATACATTCCTACCAGTAGGGGCAAAGTTTCCCAAACCTCAAAATGCCCATAAATACACCCCTCACCACACCCACAATTCAGTTTTACAAACTTTGCCTCCGATAGAGGTGGTGAAGTAAGTTTGTGCTAGATTCTACGTTGATATGCGCTCCGCAGCAAGTTGGAGCCCGGTTTTCCTCTCAGCGTGCAGTGAATGTCAGAGGGATGTGAGGAGAGTATTGCCTATTTGAATGCAGTGATCTCCTTCTAAGGGGTCTATTTCATAGGTTCTCTGTTATCGGTCGTAGAGATTCATCTCTTACCTCCCTTTTCAGATCGACGATATACTCTTATATATACCATTACCTCTGCTGATTCTCGTTTCAGTACTGGTTTGGCTATCTGCTATATGTAGATGAGTGTCCTGGGGTAAGTAAGTCTTATTTTCTGTGACACTCCAAGCTATGGTTGGGCACTTTGTTTATAAAGTTCTAAATATATGTATTCAAACATTTATTTGCCTTGACTCAGAATGTTCAACTTTCCTTATTTTCAGACAGTCAGTTTCATATTTGGGATAATGCATTTTGATTTAACCATTTTTCTTACCTTAAAATTTGACTTTTTCCCTGTGGGCTGTTAGGCTCGCGGGGGCTGAAAATGCTTCATTTTATTGCGTCATTCTTGGCGCGGACTTTTTTGGCGCAAAAATTCTATTTCCGTTTCCGGCGTCATACGTGTCGCCGGAAGTTGCGTCATTTTTTGACGTTATTTTGCTCCAAAAATGTCGGCGTTCCGGATGTGGCGTCATTTTTGGCGCCAAAAAGCATTTAGGCGCCAAATAATGTGGGCGTCTTATTTGGCGCGAAAAAATATGGGCGTCGCTTTTGTCTCCACATTATTTAAGTCTCATTTTTTATTGCTTCTGGTTGCTAGAAGCTTGTTCTTTGGCATTTTTTCCCATTCCTGAAACTGTCATTTAAGGAATTTGATCAATTTTGCTTTATATATATGTTGTTTTTTCTCTTACATATTGCAAGATGTCTCACGTTGCATCTGAGTCAGAAGATACTACAGGAAAATCGCTGTCAAGTGCTGAATCTACCAAAGCTAAGTGTATCTGCTGTAAACTTTTGGTAGCTATTCCTCCAGCTGTTGTTTGTATTGATTGTCATGACAAACTTGTTAAAGCAGATAATATTTCCTTTAGTAAAGTACCATTGCCTGTTGCAGTTCCTTCAACATCTAAGGTGCAGAATGTTCCTGATAATATAAGAGATTTTGTTTCTGAATCCATAAAGAAGGCTATGTCTGTTATTTCTCCTTCTAGTAAACGTAAATAATCTTTTAAAACTTCTCTACCTACAGATGAATTTTTAAATGAACATCATCATTCTGATTCTGATGATTCCTCTGGTTCAGAGGATTCTGTCTCAGAGGTTGATGCTGATAAATCTTCATTTCTTTCATGTAATTAGCAAGAGTCCATGAGCTAGTGACGTATGGGATATACATTCCTACCAGGAGGGGCAAAGTTTCCCAAACCTCAAAATGCCTATAAATACACCCCTCACCACACCCACAATTCAGTTTTACAAACTTTGCCTCCGATGGAGGTGGTGAAGTAAGTTTGTGCTAGATTCTACGTTGATATGCGCTCCGCAGCAAGTTGGGGCCCGGTTTTCCTCTCAGCGTGCAGTGAATGTCAGAGGGATGTGAGGAGTATTGCCTATTTGAATGCAGTGATCTCCTTCTAAGGGGTCTATTTCATAGGTTCTCTGTTATCGGTCGTAGATATTCATCTCTTACCTCCCTTTTCAGATCGACGATATACTCTTATATATACCATTACCTCTACTGATTCTCGTTTCAGTACTGGTTTGGCTATCTACTATATGTAGATGAGTGTCCTGGGGTAAGTAAGTCTTATTTTTTGTGACACTCCTAGCTATGGTTGGGCACTTTGTTTATAAAGTTCTAAATATATGTATTCAAACATTTATTTGCCTTGACTCAGAATGTTCAACTTTCCTTATTTTTCAGACAGTCAGTTTCATATTTGGGATAATGCATTTTAATTTAACATTTTTTTCTTACCTTAAAATTTGACTTTTTCCCTGTGGGCTGTTAGGCTCGCGGGGGCTGAAAATGCTTCATTTTATTGCGTCATTCTTGGCGCGGACTTTTTTGGCGCAAAAATATGGGCGTCACTCTTGTCTCCACATTATTTAAGTCTCATTTTTTATTGCTTCTGGTTGCTAGAAGCTTGTTCTTTGGCATTTTTTCCCATTCCTGAAACTGTCATTTAAGGAATTTGATCAATTTTGCTTTATATATATGTTGTTTTTTCTCTTACATATTGCAAGATGTCTCACGTTGCATCTGAGTCAGAAGATACTACAGGAAAATCGCTGTCAAGTGCTGAATCTACCAAAGCTAAGTGTATCTGCTGTAAACTTTTGGTAGCTATTCCTCCAGCTGTTGTTTGTATTGATTGTCATGACAAACTTGTTAAAAGCAGATAATATTTCCTTTAGTAAAGTACCATTGCCTGTTGCAGTTCCTTCAACATCTAAGGTGCAGAATGTTCCTGATAATATAAGAGATTTTGTTTCTGAATCCATAAAGAAGGCTATGTCTGTTATTTCTCCTTCTAGTAAACATAAAAAATCTTTTAAAACTTCTCTCCCTACAGATGAATTTTTAACTGAACATCATCATTCTGATTCTGATGATTCCTCTGGTTCAGAGGATTCTGTCTCAGAGGTTGATGCTGATAAATCTTCATATTTATTTAAAATGGAATTTATTCGTTCTTTACTTAAAGAAGTCCTAATTGCTTTAGAAATAGAGGATTCTGGTCCTCTTGATACTAAATCTAAACGTTTAAATAAGGTTTTTAAAACTCCTGTAGTTATTCCAGAAGTTTTTCCTGTCCCTGATGCTATTTCTGCAGTAATTTCCAAAGAATGGGATAATTTGGGTAATTCATTTACTCCTTCTAAACGTTTTAAGCAATTATATCCTGTGCCGCCTGACAGATTAGAATTTTGGGACAAGATCCCTAAAGTTGATGGGGCTATTTCTACCCTTGCTAAACGTACTACTATTCCTACGTCAGATGGTACTTCGTTTAAGGATCCTCTAGATAGGAAAATGGAGTCCTTTCTAAGAAAAGCTTATCTGTGTTCAGGTAATCTTCTTAGACCTGCTATATCTTTGGCTGATGTCGCTGCAGCTTCAACTTTTTGGTTGGAAACTTTAGCGCAACAAGTAACACATCGTGATTCTCATGATATTATTATTCTTCTTCAACATGCTAATAATTTTATCTGTGATGCCATTTTTGATATTATCAGAGTTGATGTCAGGTTTATGTCTCTAGCTATTTTAGCTAGAAGAGCTTTATGGCTTAAAACTTGGAATGCTGATATGGCTTCTAAATCAACTTTACTTTCCATTTCTTTCCAGGGTAACAAATTATTTGGTTCTCAGTTGGATTCCATTATTTCAACTGTTACTGGTGGGAAAGGAACTTTTTTACCACAGGATAAAAAATCTAAAGGTAAAAACAGGGCTAATAATCGTCTTCGTTCCTTTCGTTTCAACAAAGAACAAAAGCCTGATCCTTCATCCTCAGGAGCAGTTTCAGTTTGGAGACCATCTCCAGTCTGGAATAAATCCAAGCCAGCTAGAAAGGCAAAGCCTGCTTCTAAGTCCACTTGAAGGTGCGGCCCTCATTCCAGCTCAGCTGGTAGGGGGCAGGTTACGTTTTTTCAAAGAAATTTGGGTCAATTCTGTTCACAATCTTTGGATTCAGAGCATTGTTTCAGAAGGGTACAGAATTTGTTTCAAGTTGAGACCTCCTGCAAAGAGATTTTTTCTTTCCCGTGTCCCAGTAAATCCAGTAAAAGCTCAAGCATTTCTGAAATGTGTTTCAGATCTAGAGTTGACTGGAGTAATTATGCCAGTTCCAGTTTCGGAACAGGGGATGGGGTTTTATTCAAATCTCTTCATTGTACCAAAGAAGGAGATTTCCTTCAGACCAGTTCTGGATCTAAAAATATTGAATCGTTATGTAAGGATACCAACGTTCAAGATGGTAACTGTAAGGACTATCTTACCTTTTGTTCAGCAAGGGAATTATATGTCCACAATAGATTTACAGGATGCATATCTGCATATTCCGATTCATCCAGATCATTATCAGTTCCTGAGATTCTCGTTTCTGGACAAGCATTACCAGTTTGTGGCTCTGCCGTTTGGCCTAGCTACAGCTCCAAGAATTTTTACAAAGGTTCTCGGTGCCCTTCTGTCTGTAATCAGAGAACAGGGTATTGTGGTATTTCCTTATTTGGACGATATCTTGGTACTTGCTCAGTCTTTACATTTAGCAGAATCTCATACGAATCGACTTGTGTTGTTTCTTCAAGATCATGGTTGGAGGATCAATTTACCAAAAAGTTCTTTGATTCCTCAGACAAGGGTAACCTTTCTGGGTTTCCAGATGGATTCAGTGTCCATGACTCTGTCTTTAACAGACAAGAGACGTCTAAAATTGATTGCAGCTTGTCGAAACCTTCAGTCACAATCATTCCCTTCGGTAGCCTTATGCATGGAAATTCTAGGTCTTATGACTGCTGCATCGGACGCGATCCCCTTTGCTCGTTTTCACATGCGACCTCTTCAGCTCTGTATGCTGAAGCAATGGTGCAAGGATTACACGAAGATATCTCAATTAATATCTTTAAAACCGATTGTTCGACACTCTCTAACATGGTGGACAGATCACCATCGTTTAATTCAGGGGGCTTCTTTTGTGCTTCCGACCTGGACTGTAATTTCAACAGATGCAAGTCTCACAGGTTGGGGAGCTGTGTGGGGATCTCTGACGGCACAAGGAGTTTGGGAATCTCAGGAGGTGAGATTACCGATCAATATTTTGGAACTCCGGGCAATTTTCAGAGCTCTTCAGTTTTGGCCTCTTCTGAAGAGAGAATCGTTCATTTGTTTTCAGACAGACAATGTCACAACTGTGGCATACATCAATCATCAAGGAGGGACTCACAGTCCTCTGGCTATGAAAGAAGTATCTCAAATTTTGGTTTGGGCGGAATCCAGCTCCTGTCTAATCTCTGCGGTTCATATTCCAGGTGTAGACAATTGGGAAGCGGATTATCTCAGTCGCCAAACGTTGCATCCGGGCGAATGGTCTCTTCACCCAGAGGTATTTCTTCAGATTGTTCAAATGTGGGAACTTCCAGAAATAGATCTGATGGCGTCCCATCTAAACAAGAAACTTCCCAGGTATCTGTCCAGATCCCGGGATCCTCAGGCGGAGGCAGTGGATGCATTATCACTTCCCTGGAAGTATCATCCTGCCTATATCTTTCCGCCTCTAGTTCTTCTTCCAAGAGTAATCTCCAAGATTCTGAAGGAATGCTCGTTTGTTCTCCTGGTAGCTCCGGCATGGCCTCACAGGTTTTGGTATGCGGATCTTGTCCGGATGGCCTCTTGCCAACCGTGGACTCTTCCGTTAAGACCAGACCTTCTGTCACAAGGTCCTTTTTTCCATCAGGATCTGAAATCCTTAAATTTAAAGGTATGGAGATTGAACGCTTGATTCTTGGTCAAAGAGGTTTCTCTGACTCTGTGATTAATACTATGTTACAGGCTCGTAAATCTGTATCTCGAGAGATATATTATAGAGTCTGGAAGACTTATATTTCTTGGTGTCTTTCTCATCATTTTTCCTGGCATTCTTTTAGAATACCGAGAATTTTACAGTTCCTTCAGGATGGTTTAGATAAGGGTTTGTCCGCAAGTTCTTTGAAAGGACAAATCTCTGCTCTTTCTGTTCTTTTTCACAGAAAGATTGCTATTCTTCCTGATATTCATTGTTTTGTACAAGCTTTGGTTCGTATAAAACCTGTCATTAAGTCAATTTCTCCTCCTTGGAGTTTGAATTTGGTTCTGGGAGCTCTTCAAGCTCCTCTGTTTGAACCTATGCATTCATTGGACATTAAATTACTTTCTTGGAAAGTTTTGTTCCTTTTGGCCATCTCTTCTGCCAGAAGAGTTTCTGAATTATCTGCTCTTTCTTGTGAGTCTCCTTTTGTGATTTTTCATCAGGATAAGGCGGTGTTGCGAACTTCTTTTGAATTTTTACCTAAAGTTGTGAATTCCAACAACATTAGTAGAGAAATTGTGGTTCCTTCATTATGTCCTAATCCTAAGAATTCTAAGGAGAAATCGTTGCATTCTTTAGATGTTGTTAGAGCTTTGAAATATTATGTTGAAGCTACGAAATCTTTTCGTAAGACTTCTAGTCTATTTGTTATCTTTTCCGGTTCTAGAAAAGGCCAGAAAGCTTCTGCCATTTCTTTGGCATCTTGGTTGAAATCTTTAATTCATCTTGCTTATGTTGAGTCGGGTAAGACTCCGCCTCAGAGAATTACAGCTCATTCTACTAGGTCAGTTTCTACTTCCTGGGCGTTTAGGAATGAAGCTTCGGTTGACCAGATCTGCAAAGCAGCTACTTGGTCCTCTTTGCATACTTTTACTAAATTCTACCATTTTGATGTATTTTCTTCTTCTGAAGCAGTCTTTGGTAGAAAAGTACTTCAGGCAGCGGTTTCAGTTTGAATCTTCTGCTTATGTTTTTCGTTAAACTTTATTTTGGGTGTGGATTTTTCAGCAGGAATTGGCTGTCTTTATTTTATCCCTCCCTCTCTAGTGACTCTTGTGTGGAAAGATCCACTTCTTGGGTAGTCATTATCCCATACGTCACTAGCTCATGGACTCTTGCTAATTACATGAAAGAAAACATAATTTATGTAAGAACTTACCTGATAAATTCATTTCTTTCATATTAGCAAGAGTCCATGAGGCCCGCCCTTTTTTTGTGGTGGTTATGATTTTGTATAAAGCACAATTATTCCAATTCCTTATTTTATATGCTTTCGCACTTTTTTTCTTATCACCCCACTTCTTGGCTATTCGTTAAACTGAATTGTGGGTGTGGTGAGGGGTGTATTTATAGGCATTTTGAGGTTTGGGAAACTTTGCCCCTCCTGGTAGGAATGTATATCCCATACGTCACTAGCTCATGGACTCTTGCTAATATGAAAGAAATGAATTTATCAGGTAAGTTCTTACATAAATTATGTTATTTATTTAAAATGGAATTTATTCGTTCTTTACTTAAAGAAGTACTAATTGCTTTAGAAATAGAGGATTCTGGTCCTCTTGATACTAATTCTAAACGTTTAGATAAGGTATTTAAAGCTCCTGTGGTTATTCCAGAAGTTTTTCCTGTTCCTAATGCTATTTCTGCAGTAATTTCCAAAGAATGGGATAATTTGGGTAATTCTTTTACTCCTTCTAAACGTTTTAAGCAATTATATCCTGTGCCGTCTGACAGATTAGAATTTTGGGACAAGATCCCTAAAGTTGATGGGGCTATTTCTACCCTTGCTAAACGTACTACTATTCCTACGTCAGATGGTACTTCGTTTAAGGATCCTCTAGATAGGAAAATTGAATCCTTTCTAAGAAAATCTTATCTGTGTTCAGGTAATCTTCTTAGACCTGCTATATCTTTGGCTGATGTTGCTGCAGCTTCAACTTTTTGGTTGGAAACTTTAGCGCAACAAGTAACACATCGTGATTCTCATGATATTATTATTCTTCTTCAGCATGCTAATAATTTTATCTGTGATGCCATTTTTGATATTATCAGAGTTGATGTCAGGTTTATGTCTCTAGCTATTTTAGCTAGAAGAGCTTTATGGCTTAAAACTTGGAATGCTGATATGGCTTCTAAATCAACTTTACTTTCCATTTCTTTCCAGGGTAACAAATTATTTGGTTCTCAGTTGGATTCCATTATTTCAACTGTTACTGGTGGGAAAGGAACTTTTTTACCACAGGATAAAAAATCTAAAGGTAAAAACAGGCCTAATAATCGTTTTCGTTCCTTTCGTTTCAACAAAGAACAAAAGCCTGATCCTTCATCCTCAGGAGCAGTTTCAGTTTGGAAACCATCTCCAGTCTGGAATAAATCCAAGCCAGCTAGAAAGGCAAAGCCTGCTTCTAAGTCCACATGAAGGTGCGGCCCTCATTCCAGCTCAGCTGGTAGGGGGCAGGTTACGTTTTTTCAAGGAAATTTGGATCAATTCTGTTCACAATCTTTGGATTCAGAGCATTGTTTCAGAAGGGTACAGAATTGGTTTCAAGTTGAGACCTCCTGCAAAGAGATTTTTTCTTTCCCGTGTCCCAGTAAATCCAGTAAAAGCTCAAGCATTTCTGAAATGTGTTTCAGATCTAGAGTTGACTGGAGTAATTATGCCAGTTCCAGTTCCGGAACAGGGGATGGGGTTTTATTCAAATCTCTTCATTGTACCAAAGAAGGAGAATTCCTTCAGACCAGTTCTGGATCTAAAAATATTGAATCGTTATGTAAGGATACCAACGTTCAAGATGGTAACTGTAAGGACTATCTTACCTTTTGTTCAGCAAGGGAATTATATGTCCACAATAGATTTACAGGATGCATATCTGCATATTCCGATTCATCCAGATCATTATCAGTTCCTGAGATTCTCGTTTCTGGACAAGCATTACCAGTTTGTGGCTCTGCCGTTTGGCCTAGCTACAGCTCCAAGAATTTTTACAAAGGTTCTCGGTGCCCTTCTGTCTGTAATCAGAGAACAGGGTATTGTGGTATTTCCTTATTTGGACGATATCTTGGTACTTGCTCAGTCTTTACATTTAGCAGAATCTCATACGAATCGACTTGTGTTGTTTCTTCAAGATCATGGTTGGAGGATCAATTTACCAAAAAGTTCTTTGATTCCTCAGACAAGGGTAACCTTTCTGGGTTTCCAGATGGATTCAGTGTCTATGACTCTGTCTTTAACAGACAAGAGACGTCTAAAATTGATTGCAGCTTGTCGAAACCTTCAGTCACAATCATTCCCTTCGGTAGCCTTATGCATGGAAATTCTAGGTCTTATGACTGCTGCATCGGACGCGATCCCCTTTGCTCGTTTTCACATGCGACCTCTTCAGCTCTGTATGCTGAAGCAATGGTGCAAGGATTACACGAAGATATCTCAATTAATATCTTTAAAACCGATTGTTCGACACTCTCTAACATGGTGGACAGATCACCATCGTTTAATTCAGGGGGCTTCTTTTGTGCTTCCGACCTGGACTGTAATTTCAACAGATGCAAGTCTCACAGGTTGGGGAGCTGTGTGGGGATCTCTGACGGCACAAGGAGTTTGGGAATCTCAGGAGGTGAGATTACCGATCAATATTTTGGAACTCCGGGCAATTTTCAGAGCTCTTCAGTTTTGGCCTCTTCTGAAGAGAGAATCGTTCATTTGTTTTCAGACAGACAATGTCACAACTGTGGCATACATCAATCATCAAGGAGGGACTCACAGTCCTCTGGCTATGAAAGAAGTATCTCGAATTTTGGTTTGGGCGGAATCCAGCTCCTGTCTAATCTCTGCGGTTCATATTCCAGGTGTAGACAATTGGGAAGCGGATTATCTCAGTCGCCAAACGTTGCATCCGGGCGAATGGTCTCTTCACCCAGAGGTATTTCTTCAGATTGTTCAAATGTGGGAACTTCCAGAAATAGATCTGATGGCGTCCCATCTAAACAAGAAACTTCCCAGGTATCTGTCCAGATCCCGGGATCCTCAGGCGGAGGCAGTGGATGCATTATCACTTCCCTGGAAGTATCATCCTGCCTATATCTTTCCGCCTCTAGTTCTTCTTCCAAGAGTAATCTCCAAGATTCTGAAGGAATGCTCGTTTGTTCTCCTGGTAGCTCCGGCATGGCCTCACAGGTTTTGGTATACGGATCTTGTCCGGATGGCCTCTTGCCAACCGTGGACTCTTCCGTTAAGACCAGACCTTCTGTCACAAGGTCCTTTTTTCCATCAGGATCTGAAATCCTTAAATTTAAAGGTATGGAGATTGAACGCTTGATTCTTGGTCAAAGAGGTTTCTCTGACTCTGTGATTAATACTATGTTACAGGCTCGTAAATCTGTATCTCGAGAGATATATTATAGAGTCTGGAAGACTTATATTTCTTGGTGTCTTTCTCATCATTTTTCCTGGCATTCTTTTAGAATACCGAGAATTTTACAGTTCCTTCAGGATGGTTTAGATAAGGGTTTGTCCGCAAGTTCTTTGAAAGGACAAATCTCTGCTCTTTCTGTTCTTTTTCACAGAAAGATTGCTATTCTTCCTGATATTCATTGTTTTGTACAAGCTTTGGTTCGTATAAAACCTGTCATTAAGTCAATTTCTCCTCCTTGGAGTTTGAATTTGGTTCTTGGAGCTCTTCAAGCTCCTCCGTTTGAACCTATGCATTCATTGGACATTAAATGACTTTCTTGGAAAGTTTTGTTCCTTTTGGCCATCTCTTCTGCCAGAAGAGTTTCTGAATTATCTGCTCTTTCTTGTGAGTCTCCTTTTCTGATTTTTCATCAGGATAAGGCGGTGTTGCAAACTTCTTTTGAATTTTTACCTAAAGTTGTGAATTCCAACAACATTAGTAGAGAAATTGTGGTTCCTTCATTATGTCCTAATCCTAAGAATTCTAAGGAGAAATCGTTGCATTCTTTAGATGTTGTTAGAGCTTTGAAATATTATGTTGAAGCTACGAAATCTTTTCGTAAGACTTCTAGTCTATTTGTTATCTTTTCCGGTTCTAGAAAAGGCCAGAAAGCTTCTGCCATTTCTTTGGCATCTTGGTTGAAATCTTTAATTCATCTTGCTTATGTTGAGTCGGGTAAGACTCCGCCTCAGAGAATTACAGCTCATTCTACTAGGTCAGTTTCTACTTCCTGGGCGTTTAGGAATGAAGCTTCGGTTGACCAGATCTGCAAAGCAGCTACTTGGTCCTCTTTGCATACTTTTACTAAATTCTACCATTTTGATGTATTTTCTTCTTCTGAAGCAGTCTTTGGTAGAAAAGTACTTCAGGCAGCGGTTTCAGTTTGAATCTTCTGCTTATGTTTTTCGTTAAACTTTATTTTGGGTGTGGATTTTTCAGCAGGAATTGGCTGTCTTTATTTTATCCCTCCCTCTCTAGTGACTCTTGTGTGGAAAGATCCACTTCTTGGGTAGTCATTATCCCATACGTCACTAGCTCATGGACTCTTGCTAATTACATGAAATAAAACATAATTTATGTAAGAACTTACCTGATAAATTCATTTCTTTCATATTAGCAAGAGTCCATGAGGCCCGCCCTTTTTTTTGTGGTGGTTATGATTTTGTATAAAGCACAATTATTCCAATTCCTTATTTTATATGCTTTCACACTTTTTTTCTTATCACCCCACTTCTTGGCTATTCGTTAAACTGAATTGTGGGTGTGGTGAGGGGTGTATTTATAGGCATTTTGAGGTTTGGGAAACTTTGCCCCTCCTGGTAGGAATGTATATCCCATACGTCACTAGCTCATGGACTCTTGCTAATATGAAAGAAATGAATTTATCAGGTAAGTTCTTACATAAATTATGTTATTTATTTAAAATGGAATTTATTCGTTCTTTACTTAAAGAAGTACTAATTGCTTTAGAAATAGAGGATTCTGGTCCTCTTGATACTAATTCTAAACGTTTAGATAAGGTATTTAAAGCTCCTGTGGTTATTCCAGAAGTTTTTCCTGTTCCTAATGCTATTTCTGCAGTAATTTCCAAAGAATGGGATAATTTTCAGAGCTCTTCAGTTTTGGCCTCTTCTGAAGAGAGAATCGTTCATTTGTTTTCAGACAGACAATGTCACAACTGTGGCATACATCAATCATCAAGGAGGGACTCACAGTCCTCTGGCTATGAAAGAAGTATCTCGAATTTTGGTTTGGGCGGAATCCAGCTCCTGTCTAATCTCTGCGGTTCATATCCCAGGTGTAGACAATTGGGAAGCGGATTATCTCAGTCGCCAAACGTTGCATCCGGGCGAATGGTCTCTTCACCCAGAGGTATTTCTTCAGATTGTTCAAATGTGGGAACTTCCAGAAATAGATCTGATGGCGTCCCATCTAAACAAGAAACTTCCCAGGTATCTGTCCAGATCCCGGGATCCTCAGGCGGAGGCAGTGGATGCATTATCACTTCCTTGGAAGTATCATCCTGCCTATATCTTTCCGCCTCTAGTTCTTCTTCCAAGAGTAATCTCCAAGATTCTGAAGGAATGCTCGTTTGTTCTGCTGGTAGCTCCGGCATGGCCTCACAGGTTTTGGTATGCGGATCTTGTCCGGATGGCCTCTTGCCAACCGTGGACTCTTCCGTTAAGACCAGACCTTCTGTCACAAGGTCCTTTTTTCCATCAGGATCTGAAATCCTTAAATTTAAAGGTATGGAGATTGAACGCTTGATTCTTGGTCAAAGAGGTTTCTCTGACTCTGTGATTAATACTATGTTACAGGCTCGTAAATCTGTATCTCGAGAGATATATTATAGAGTCTGGAAGAC
>NC_069510.1:65135988-65143488 GCF_027579735.1 Bombina bombina
TTTTGAACAATTCCTTCATATTTTTTCGCAATTGCAGTAATAAAAGTGTTGTTCAGTTTAAAATTTAAAGTGACAGTAACGGTTTTATTTTAAAACGTTTTTTGTACTTTGTTATCAAGTTTATTGCCTGTTTAACATGTCTGAACTACCAGATAGACTGTGTTCTGAATGCGGGGGAAGCCAGAGTTTCCTTCTCATTTAAATAAATTTGATTTTTGTGACAATGACAATGAAGGCCCAAGATGATTCCTCAAGTGAGGGGAGTAAGCATGGTACTGCATCATTCCCTCCTTCGTCTACACGAATCTTGACCCACTCAGGAGGCCCCTAGTACATCTAGCGCGCCAATACTCCTTACTATGCAACAATTAACGGCTGTAATGGATAATTCTGTCAAAAACATTTTAGCCAAAATGAACCCTTGTCAGCGTAAGCGTGGCTGCTCTGTTTTAGTTACTGAAGAGCATGACGACGCTGATATTAATATCTCTGAAGGGCCCCTAACCCAGTCTGAGGGGGCCAGGGAGGTTTTGTCTGAGGGAGAAATTACTGATTCAGGGAACATTTCTCAACAGGCTGAACCTGATGTAATTGCATTTAAATTTAAGTTGGAACATCTCCGCATTCTGCTTAAGGAGGTATTATCCACTCTGGATGATTGTGACAAGTTGGTCATCCCAGAGAAACTATGTAAAATGGACAAGTTCCTAGAGGTCCCGGGGCTCCCAGAAGCTTTTCCTATACCCAAGCGGGTGGCGGACATTGTAAATTAAGAATGGGAAAGGCCCGGTATTCCTTTCGTCCCTCCCCCCATATTTAAAAAATTGTTTCCTATGGTCGACCCCAGAAAGGACTTATGGCAGACAGTCCCCAAGGTCGAGGGAGCGGTTTCCACTTTAAACAAACGCACCACTATACCCATAGAAGATAGTTGTGCTTTCAAAGATCCTATGGATAAAAAATTAGAAGGTTTACTTAAAAAGATGTTTGTTCAGCAGGGTTACCTTCTACAACCAATTTCATGCATTGTCCCTGTCGCTACGGCCGCGTGTTTCTGGTTCGATGAGCTGGTAAAGGCGGTCGATAGTGATTCTCCTCCTTATGAGGAGATTATGGACAGAATCAATGCTCTCAAATTGGCTAATTCTTTCACCCTAGACGCCACTTTGCAATTGGCTAGGTTAGCGGCTAAGAATTCTGGGTTTGCTATTGTGGCGCGCAGAGCGCTTTGGTTGAAATCTTGGTCAGCTGATGCGTCTTCCAAGAACAAGCTACTTAACATTCCTTTCAAGGGGAAAACGCTGTTTGGCCCTGACTTGAAAGAGATTATCTCTGATATCACTGGGGGTAAGGGCCACGCCCTTCCTCAGGATCGGCCTTTCAAGGCCAAAAATAAACCTAATTTTCGTCCCTTTCGTAGAAACGGACCAGCCCAAAGTGCTACGTCCTCTAAGCAAGAGGGTAATACTTCTCAAGCCAAGCCAGCTTGGAGACCAATGCAAGGCTGGAACAAGGGGAAAGCAGGCCAAAAAACCTGCCACTGCTACCAAGACAGCATGAAATGTTGGCCCCCCGATCCGGGACCGGATCTGGTGGGGGGCAGACTCTCTCTCTTCGCTCAGGCTTGGGCAAGAGATGTTCTGGATCCTTGGGCGCTAGAAATAGTCTCCCAAGGTTATCTTCTGGAATTCAAGGGGCTTCCCCCAAGGGGGAGGTTCCACAGGTCTCAGTTGTCTTCAGACCACATAAAAAGACAGGCATTCTTACGTTGTGTAGAAGACCTGTTAAAAATGGGAGTGATTCATCCTGTTCCATTAGGAGAACAAGGGATGGGGTTCTACTCCAATCTGTTCATAGTTCCCAAAAAAGAGGGAACGTTCAGACCAATCTTAGATCTCAAGATCTTAAACAAGTTTCTCAAGGTTCCATCATTCAAAATGGAAACCATTCGAACAATTCTTCCTTCCATCCAGGAAGGTCAATTCATGACCACGGTGGATTTAAAGGATGCGTATCTACATATTCCTATCCACAAGGAACATCATCGGTTCCTAAGGTTCGCATTCCTGGACAAGCATTACCAGTTCGTGGCGCTTCCTTTCGGATTAGCCACTGCTCCAAGGATTTTCACAAAGGTACTAGGGTCCCTTCTAGCTGTGCTAAGACCAAGGGGCATTGCTGTAGTACCTTACTTGGACGACATTCTGATTCAAGCGTCGTCCCTTCCTCAAGCAAAGGCTCACACGGACATCGTCCTGGCCTTTCTCAGATCTCACGGATGGAAAGTGAACGTGGAAAAGAGTTCTCTATCTCCGTCAACAAGGGTTCCCTTCTTGGGAACAATAATAGACTCTTTAGAAATGAGGATTTTTCTGACAGAGGCCAGAAAAACAAAACTTCTAGACTCTTGTCGGATACTTCATTCCGTTCCTCTTCCTTCCATAGCGCAGTGCATGGAAGTGATAGGTTTGATGGTAGCGGCAATGGACATAGTTCCTTTTGCGCGCATTCATCTAAGACCATTACAACTGTGCATGCTCAGTCAGTGGAATGGGGACTATACAAACTTGTCTCCGAGGATACAAGTAAATCAGAGGACCAGAGACTCACTCCGTTGGTGGCTGTCCCTGGACAACCTGTCACAAGGGATGACCTTCCGCAGACCAGAGTGGGTCATTGTCACGACCGACGCCAGTCTGATGGGCTGGGGCGCGGTCTGGGGATCCCTGAAAGCTCAGGGTCTTTGGTCTCGGGAAGAATCTCTTCTACCGATAAATATTCTGGAACTGAGAGCGATATTCAATGCTCTCAAGGCTTGGCCTCAGCTAGCGAGGGCCAAGTTCATACGGTTTCAATCAGACAACATGACAACTGTTGCGTACATCAACCATCAGGGGGGAACAAGGAGTTCCCTGGCGATGGAAGAAGTGACCAAAATCATTCTATGGGCGGAGTCTCACTCCTGCCACCTGTCTGCTATCCACATCCCAGGAGTGGAAAATTGGGAAGCGGATTTTCTGAGTCGTCAGACATTGCATCCGGGGGAGTGGGAACTCCATCCGGAAATCTTTGCCCAAGTCACTCAACTGTGGGGCATTCCAGACATGGATCTGATGGCCTCTCGTCAGAACTTCAAAGTTCCTTGCTACGGGTCCAGATCCAGGGATCCCAAGGCGGCTCTAGTGGATGCACTAGTAGCACCTTGGACCTTCAAACTAGCTTATGTATTCCCGCCGTTTCCTCTCATCCCCAGGCTGGTAGCCAGGATCAATCAGGAAAGGGCGTCGGTGATCTTGATAGCTCCTGCGTGGCCATGCAGGACTTGGTATGCAGATCTGGTGAATATGTCATCGGCTCCACCATGGAAGCTACCTTTGAGACGAGACCTTCTTGTTCAAGGTCCGTTCGAACATCCGAATCTGGTCTCACTCCAGCTGACTGCCTGGAGATTGAACGCTTGATCTTATCGAAGCGAGGGTTCTCAGATTCTGTTATCGATACTCTTGTTCAGGCCAGAAAGCCTGTAACTAGAAAGATTTACCACAAAATTTGGAAAAAATATATCTGTTGGTGTGAATCTAAAGGATTCCCTTGGGACAAGGTTAAGATTCCTAAGATTCTATCCTTCCTTCAAGAAGGATTGGAAAAAGGATTATCTGCAAGTTCCCTGAAGGGACAGATTTCTGCCTTGTCTGTGTTACTTCACAAAAAGCTGGCAGCTGTGCCAGATGTTCAAGCCTTTGTTCAGGCTCTGGTTAGAATCAAGCCTGTTTACAAACCTTTGACTCCTCCTTGGAGTCTCAACTTAGTTCTTTCAGTTCTTCAGGGGGTTCCGTTTGAACCCTTACATTCCGTTGATATTAAGTTATTATCTTGGAAAGTTTTGTTTTTGGTTGCAATTTCTTCTGCTAGAAGAGTTTCAGAATTATCTGCTCTGCAGTGTTCTCCTCCTTATCTGGTGTTCCATGCAGATAAGGTGGTTTTACGTACTAAACCTGGTTTTCTTCCAAAAGTTGTTTCTAACAAAAACATTAACCAGGAGATTATCGTACCTTCTCTGTGTCCGAAACCAGTTTCGAAGAAGGAACGTTTGTTGCACAATTTGGATGTTGTTCGCGCTCTAAAATTCTATTTAGATGCTACAAAAGATTTTAGACAAACATCTTCCTTGTTTGTTGTTTATTCCGGTAAAAGGAGAGGTCAAAAAGCAACTTCTACCTCTCTCTCTTTTTGGATTAAAAGCATCATCAGATTGGCTTACGAGACTGCCGGACGGCAGCCTCCCGAAAGAATCACAGCTCATTCCACTAGGGCTGTGGCTTCCACATGGGCCTTCAAGAACGAGGCTTTTGTTGATCAGATATGTAGGGCAGCGACTTGGTCTTCACTGCACACTTTTACCAAATTTTACAAGTTTGATACTTTTGCTTCTTCTGAGGCTATTTTTGGGAGAAAGGTTTTGCAAGCCGTGGTGCCTTCCATCTAGGTGACCTGATTTGCTCCCTCCCATCATCCGTGTCCTAAAGCTTTGGTATTGGTTCCCACAAGTAAGGATGACGCCGTGGACCGGACACACCTATGTTGGAGAAAACAGAATTTATGTTTACCTGATAAATTACTTTCTCCAACGGTGTGTCCGGTCCACGGCCCGCCCTGGTTTTTTAATCAGGTCTGATAATTTATTTTCTTTAACTACAGTCACCACGGTATCATATGGTTTCTCCTATGCAAATATTCCTCCTTAACGTCGGTCGAATGACTGGGGTAGGCGGAGCCTAGGAGGGATCATGTGACCAGCTTTGCTGGGCTCTTTGCCATTTCCTGTTGGGGAAGAGAATATCCCACAAGTAAGGATGACGCCGTGGACCGGACACACCGTTGGAGAAAGTAATTTATCAGGTAAACATAAATTCTGTTTTTTCCAGTATGGAGTGTGATAGTGCTGTTCACTGCATTGCAAAAGATCTGCAAGCGCAATTATAAAAAGGTTTAAACGCATTTTTTTTGCAGGCCAAAGACACACTGAAAAGTTTATTGAAAGTTATTTATTTTACTTTTTTTCTTCTGTCTCACCCTATCTTTCATCCTGTTATTTTTCTTCCCCTCAGGGCTGTCCAGAAATTATCCCCACTGGAGAGATTCTAATCCCTGTTGGGGTGGTTCAGCCAATCACCCTGAAAGCTAAAAACCTCCCACAGCCTCAGTCCGGACAGAAGAATTATGAGTGCGTTTTCACCATCCAGGGAAAGCAGCAGCGCGTCCCAGCTGTACGATTCAATAGCAGCAGCGTGCAGTGTCAGAATACCTCGGTAAGCGGCATGTGACTGTCTAGGGGTCTAAAGAGAGTGTGGTGTAGATGAGAGAGAGAAATGAGAGATTTTAGGGAGACAGTCATTTTTTTCCCCCCAAAAATTCCAATTCGCTTCTGTTATTTAATTGGCTTCATTCTTCAGATATCCTTTGTTGAAGAAATAGTGATGCATATGACTGAACCAATCACACAAGGCTTCTATGTGCAGCCAACAATCAGCAGCTACTGAACCTATTTAGATATGCTTTTCAACAAAGGATACCAAGAGAATGAAGCAAATTATATAATAGAAGTAAATTAGAAAGTTGTTTAAAATGGCATGCTCTTTCTAACTCATTAAAGAAAAAATATTGTGTTTCATGTCCCTTTAAAAACTGCATCATAAAAAATCTCCATAAAAAAAAAAATGTTTTACGAGTATTTGAAGCTGACAATTTGTAAGCACAATTTGTATTGTTTTGCAGTCCTGGGACATACCGCTTGAAAAGCCCATTTATGCAGGATTATCTAAATTTTATGAGTAAAATTACAGGAACAGTGAACAAAATAGTTAACTAAAGTATTCTGCACAGTTCTTTTTACTATGGATAATTGTACATTTTATGGCGGGTTAAAGGCTATTAAACATTGCTTCTTTAATAAAAACAAATTATGTTAAAGGCCCAGTCAACAGTTAAACAATTCTGCATTAACTTAAACTTAAAGGGAAACTGAACCCACATTTTTTCTTTTGTGATTCAGATAGAGCATGCAATTTTAAGCAACTTCCTAATTTACTCCTCTTATCAATTTTACTTCGTTCTCTTGCTATCTTTATTTGAAAAAGAATGCATCTAAGCTTTTTTTCGGTTCAGACTCTGGACAGCACTTTTTTATTGGTGGATGAACTTATCAACCAATCAGCAAGAACAACCCAGGTTGTTCACCAAAAATGGGCCGGCATCTAAACTTACATTCTTGCATTTCAAATAAAGATAGCAAGAGAATGAAGAAAATTTGATAATAGGAGTAAATTAGAAAGTTGCTTAAAATTTCATGCTCTATCTGAATCACAAAAGAAAAAATTTAGGTTCAGTGTCCCTTTAACTTAAAACCTTCCTTGCCGTCCTCTTCACCTTATTTATTTTTTTAAAAGCACATCACGGGCGCGCTGTTTAATGACAGTGCACTGGGTTGCGCTGTTAAACTACATGTAGTGCGTAAAACTTTCAGTTACTTTACCCAGCAAACTACATGTAGTTAAACGGCGCAACGGGCACGCTATCTAATCACAGCGTGCCCGATTGCGCCGTTTAAAGGGATAGTCTAGTCAAAATTAAACTTTCATGATTCAGATAGAGCATGCAATTTTAAGCAACTTTCTAATTTACTCCTATTATCACATTTTCTTCGTTCTCTTGGTATCTTTGAAAAAGCAAGAATGTAAGCTTAGGAGCCGACCCATTTTTGGTTCAGCACCTGGGTAGCACTTGCTGATTGGTGTCTAAATGTAGGCACAAATCAGCAAGCGATACCCAAGGTGCTGAACCAAAAATGGGCCGGCTCCTAAGATTACATTCTTGCCTTTTCAAATAGAGATACCAAAAGAACAAAGACAATTTGATAATAGGAGTAAATTAGGAAGTTGCTTAAAATTGCATGCTCTTTCTGAATCATGAAAGAAAAAAATGTGGGTTTCATATCCTTTAAACTACGTGTAGCTTGCTGGGTGTAAAGGAACTGACTGTTTTACGCGCTATATGTAGGTTAACAGCGCAAACCAGTGCGCTGCAATTAAACGCTTTTAACAAAAACTGTTAAGCTGAAGAGGACCGCAAAGAAGAGGTGAGCACAGTTTTAGGGGTTAAAACATTAATAGGTTTCCTTTTTTAAAGGAATCAGTAGGTTAATGTTACATCATTCTGGACATAGTGCATATATAGCGACACAGAGCGCTATTATGAATATATAAGCAAATTTATCAGTGACATTTAATATCCTAAAGGGACACAAAGAAACAAACCCAGAGCATTTTGTCAAGTGGGAGTTATTGATTTTATAACGCGCTCCTTAGTTTGCTGAGAAATGTTTGTGTCTTTATATTGCACAAAGAGTGAGTTGGCTATAGGGCATCAGTGCAGAAATAAAAAGCATGCAGTGGGGTAAAGAGAAAGGAAGACTTCAGCCTCTAGAGAGGGCTATAGAAATCT
>NC_069510.1:65148488-65213488 GCF_027579735.1 Bombina bombina
ATAAACCTAACACTAAGCCCCTGAAGATCTTCCTACCTTGTCTTCACCACACCGGGTTCACCGATCGGTCCAGAAGAGCCTCCAATGTCTTGATCCAAGCCCAAGCGGGGGGCTGAAGATGTCCATGATCTGGCTGAAGTCTTCATCCAAGCGGGAGCTGAAGAGGTCCATGATCCGGCTGAAGTCTTCTATCAAGCGGCATCTTCAATCTTCTTTCTTCCGGATCCATGTTCATCCCGCCGACGCGGAACATCCATCATCACCGACGACTTCCCGACGAATGACGGTTCCTTTAAGGGACGTCATCCAAGATGGCGTCCGTCGAATTCCGATTGGCTGATCGGAACAGCCAATAGAATGCGAGCTCAATCTGATTGGCTGATTGGATCAGCCAATCGGTTTGAACTTGAATCTGATTGGCTGATTCCATCAGCCAATCAGAATTTTCCTACCTTAATTCCGATTGGCTGATAGAATCCTATCAGCCAATCGGAATTCGAGGGACGCCATTTTGGATGACGTCCCTTAAAGGAACCGTCATTCGTCGGGAAGTCGTCGGTGAAGATGGATGTTCCGCGTCGGCGGGATGAGCATGGATCCGGAAGAAAGAAGATTGAAGATGCCGCTTGATAGAAGACTTCAGCCGGATCATGGACCTCTTCAGCTCCTGCTTGGATGAAGACTTCAGCCGGATCATGGACATCTTCAGCCCCCCGCTTGGGCTTGGATCAAGACATCGGAGGCTCTTCTGGACCGATCGGTGAACCCGGTGTGGTGAAGACAAGATAGGAAGATCTTCAGGGGCTTAGTGTTAGGTTTATTTAAGGGGGGTTTGGGTTAGATTAGGGGTATGTGGGTGGTGGGTTGTAATGTTGGGGGGGTATTGTATGTTTTTTTTACAGGCAAAAGAGCTGAATTCTTTGGGGCATGCCCCGCAAAGGGCCCTTTTCAGGGCTGGTAAGGTAAAAGAGCTTTTCTATTTTAATTTTAGAATAGTGTAAAACTGCCAGTTTCAGAGAAAAGACAACAATACCAGTACACTGCCCCTTTAAAGAAAAGCACATTGTAACTTTTCTATATGCTTTCTGTTCATTCTCTGGCATATTGCAAGGGTCTGGCTACCCCCTAAGCTCTTTCAGGGCTTTATGGTCCATAGTTGTGGTGTTTGTGAGGTCCATAACCCTTGTAAACCCCTCTGGAAAAAAAAATGGTATTCTCTGCTTTGTGTGCAGGATGTGTGTAGTGCTTTGTTCCTTCACTGAACTAGCCCCACTCTGTATTCCCATCCTGTAACCTGCAGTTCAAACATCATGTGGTTTCTACATTCAGTTTAGTGGTTATTGTTTAAAAAAAAAAAGCTTTCAGTCTCTGCAACCAATATCCCTCGCTTTGTGTTTCATTCTACACTTTTCTATCAGTACAGGTACAAATCCTCAAATCGGAATTGCAAAATCCAAACTTATTCTGAGATCCAAACTTTCTAATTAATTTAAAAAATAAATAAATAATAAAATGATCAAAAATAACTTTTTCCTAAATGAGTAAGTCAAAATCTTCTCTGCCTATGTTTTTTTATGTTCTTAAAGGCAAATAATAGTCTATATTTAATTAAAAAAAAACACATTACCTTTCTGATTACAGTACTGTACTGTCTTTCTGATGCTATTACATATACAGAAGTATTAAACATGATATAAAACTAGCTTAAAGGGACACTGAACCCAAATTTTTTCTTTTGCGATTCAGATAGAGCATGACATTTTAAGCAACTTTCTAATTTAAGCCTATTATCAAATGTTCTTTATTCTCTTGTTATCTTTATTTGAAATGCAAGAAAGTAAGTTTAGATGCCGGCCCATTTTTTGTGAACAACCTAGGTTGTGATTGGTGGATAAATTCATCCACCAATCAAAAACTGCTGTCCAGAGTTCTGAACCAAGAAAAAAGCTTAGATGCCTTCTTTTTCATATAAAGATAGCAAGAGAACGAAGAAAAATCGATAATAGGAGTAAATGAGAAAGTTGCTTAAAATTGCATGCTCTATCTGAATCACAAAAGAAAAATTTTGGGTTCAGTGTCCCTTTAAGGTTACATGTATAAGCTGTATTATATAAATATTGTCTAAATGACATAAGATATTGTTGGTTACCCTTGGTCCCTAATCCCCTCTCCTAACTGTCCCATTTTACAGACAAAGTTTTTTAAAAATCTAAACATTTTCCAGTCCCAAGCAGTTTGGATAAAGAGTTTTCTAACTGAATTAGTTGTTATCCGTGTTTGTTGTGGCACTTTGATTTTAAGATCTTTCTAAGCACATTTTCGCTCTGTCTCTTAAAGGGACACTGAACCCAAAAAAAATTTCTTCGTGATTCAGATAGAGCATGAAATTTTAAGGAACTTTATTTACTCCTATTATCAAATTTTCTTCATTCTCTTGGTATCTTTATTTGAAATGGAAGAATGTAAGTTTAGATGCCGGCCCATTTTTGGTGAACAACCTGAGTTGTTCTTGCTGATTGGTGGATAAATTCATCCACCAATAAAAAGTGCTGTCCAGAGGTCTGAACCAAAAAAAGCTTTGCCTTCTTTTTCAAATAAAGATAGCAAGAGAACAAGGAAAAAATGAGTAAATTAGAAAGTTGCTTAAAATTGCATGCTCTAGCTGAATCACAAAAGAAAAAATGTGGGTTCAGTGTCCCTTTAATTTTGTGGTGTCTGGACTGGAACGGTAAAATCTCATGAGATTTTATAGTAGAATTCTTTGAACTGAGGAGGAAAATAATATGATTGTGCCTTTACCGGCCAGATGTACGCTCCCTTACAAGTCCTTGGACGCGCATCCTCATTGGCTGCTAAAATTTTCTTTACAATGGAATGTGGTTACTGAGGAAATTTCAAGGTAAATGATCTGCCTTTTGAGATGTTCAGGTGATATTTTCTAGTCCGCTTTTTACAAATATACTGAATCACTTTCAAGTGCCTTCAACATTTGGGTATCATATCCCTTTAAGAATTTTTGCATTTTTGAGCAGCTTAACAGTCCCACCTCCTTTTTCTCTTGGGACGGCCCCTATTTCTCCAGCGGTGCAGATAACCTAATTAACATACATATATAGCTATTTGTTTTAGGTGAGAATTTTCATCTTGTTGGAAACTGTCGGATAGATCTCAGTCCAATAAATAACTTGCGTCTCAGTAGCAATTATTAGTGACGTGAAGCTAATTGTTACTAGCAACAGCGCACAATTAATAGAAACCGCTATTATTCTCTTAGGTTGCCGCAAAAAGGTTAAAGGGACAGTCTAGTCAAAATGAAACGTTCATGATTCAGTCAGGGCATGCAATTTTAAACAACTTTCCAATTTACTTTTATCATCAAATTTGCTTTGTTCTTTTGGTATTTTTTGTTGAAAGCTAAACCTAGGTAGGCTCATATGCTAATGTCTGTGCTCTTGTAGGCCGTCTCGTATTTCAGTGCATTTTGACAGTTTTTCACAGCTAGACAGCGCTAGTTCATATGTACCATATAGATAACATTGCCCTTACTCCAGTGGAGTTATTATGAGTCAGCACTGATTGGCTAAAATGCAAGTCTGTCAAAAGAACTGAGATAAGGGGGCTGTCAGAAGAGGCTTAGATACAAAGTAATTACAGGGGTAAAAAGTGCTGGTTATGCAAAACTGGGGAATGGGTAATAAAGGGATTATCTATCTTTACAAACAATAAAAGTTCTGGAGTAGACTGTCCCTTTAAGTTCCAGAGCAGCAACGTGCTATTGATCCACAGCTGAAGTCCGTCAGAGAGCCAGTGACTAGAGGCGTATATGTGTGTAGCCACCAATCACCAGCCATGTTCAGCTGCAAAAGAGTTGTAAATTGCTTCTCTAGAGCTGACTTTAAGATGTATTAAACCCATAGTTATATGTGAGGAATGGGACAACAATAAAATGGTAGAACACATTTTCCTTTTTCAATTTTTTTTCCCCTTTTAAATAGTTTTTCCGTCTTTGTTTACTTGTGAAAGATAGTTTTATTGGGGTTATCTTCTCATACAGATAGTTTATTTCTACTTATATTCATACTTTAAAGATGACAGGAACCAAAGATGTTACCCAGGTGCTGAAACAAAAATGACCTGGCTCCTAAGCTTACATTCCTGCTTTTTCAAATAAAGATCCCAAGAGAACGAAGTAAAATTGATAACAGGAATAAATGAGAAATTTGCTTAAAATTGCTGCTTTATCTGAATCGTGAAAGAAAAAAAAAGGGTTCAGTGTCCCTTTAAATAAGTTAAGTCTAGATTGACGTGGTTGAAATAAATTATAACTACACAAACAGAGAATGCCACCAATTATTGAGTAAGATATTATTAATGCAGCGAGATAAAAGCAACAGAGGCATTGGGAAAAATGCCTTTTATAATTTGAGACTTTGGGTATGTCACCTGTTATCGAGTGAGGCTTTGTATAAGAGGTGCATCCATTTTAGAGTGAGACATTAGAAAAGTCAGCCATGATAGATTGAGGGGATTAGCATACCACAGGGAGACATTGAGAATGTAACCCATTAAAAGGAGACTATACTGTAAAATTGGTTTCTATTTGATGTGTTTTCAATGCAGATTTAAAATCTATGGGAAATTGCTCCTTTATGTATCATTTTGTAAATGAAATAGCAGCTCTGCTAGTTGGAACCACAGCCCAATGGAATGGGTTGAGCTAGCAGCGAAAGCAGACCTCATTCTCTTTTCTGTCTAATTATTTACACAATTCCTCTCTTTATCTTCATTTTACTGTTAAAGAGACATGAAACCCAAACATTTTCTTTCATGATTCAGATAGAAGTAAATTGGAAAGTTGTTTAAAATTGTATTCTCTATTTAATTTGCTTCCTTCTCTTGTTATCATTTGCTGAAAGGTTTATCTAGGCAAGTTCATGAGCAGCAGAGAAACTAGGTTCTAGCTGTTGATTGGTGGCTGCATATATATATATTGAATGTGATTGGCTCACCCATGTGTTCAGTTAGAAACTAGTAGTGCATTGCTGCTCCTTCAACAAATGATACCAAGAGAATGAAACAGATTAGATAATAGAAGTAAATTAGAAAGTTGTTTAAAATTGTATTCTCTATCTGAATCATGACAGAAATTTTTTGGGTTTCATGTCCCTTTAACTCAAAGGCCAATACTTACGGCTCAATGTACTAAGCAGCGCATAGGCCTCTGCTTCTTACATTCTATGCCACCTATGAGATGGCGAGGAGAAATCACTGAGCGCCCGCTTACTCCGGGTGATTGACAGTCCTTTCTCTCACACGAGAGACGGAGCGGACTTTACACGCTCACTTGAGCGTGTAATGATACATACAGGCAGCGGATCTTATTCGTCTGCTGCCCGTATGTAGTGAAGGAGAGCGGAGAACTTCTCGAGTTGAAAAGCTTGTCCACTCGCCTTTTAGTACATGGAGCCCTTAGAGAATAATGGAAAATTGACATTTTAGTACCTTTCTGTCACAGGCAGCAACTGGGAGCATGATTTTATCTAAGTCCTCTTGTTTGTGTTATTTTTTTGTAACCAGAAATGTTCAGTATAGGTGGGGAAACAATAGACAAAAAACGCTATTTAAGATGGGAAAATAAAGGTGAAGGAGCCATTTGTAAACAATTTAATACACTCCGGTAGGGATAATGGATAATTGGGAAAACATTAAAGGGGAGAAAATATGAGTGTACACTGTCCCTTTAATGAGTGGTTCGTTGGGAATACCGCCCATTATAGAGTGAGGCATTGGGAAAGTTGCCTATTATAGATTGTGAAATTTGGCATATCACTGTCTTATAGAGTGAGTATTGGAAATGATACCCATTATTGAGTGAGCAATTGGGAACAACGCCCATTATTGAGTGAGTCACTGCCATTGACACCCATTATTAAATGAGATATTTGGCATATCACAGTTTTATGGCTGTAGTCATTGGGATACCACTGTTTTTTTATGGACTAAAACACTGGAGATGCTGTCCATTATAGAGAGAGAGATTGGTACTGTTTTCTTTTAAAGAGTGAGTCATTAGGGAATAGCACCTGAAATTCCACACTCGTTATTGAATTTAAAGGGACAGTCGGGTCAAAATTAAACTTTCATGATTCAGATATAGAAAACATTTTTTAAACAACTTTCCAATTCACTTCCATTATCTAAATGTGCACAATCTTTTTTATATGAAAACTTTCGGAGACACCAGTACGTACTGCGCATGGGCAAGAATTCACAAGATATATGTATATGCATTTTGTGATTGGCTGATGGCTGTCACATTAGGAAGAAAAATATAACTAACCCTGAGATTTGACAGAAAAAAAAATCTATTACTCATTTGAATTTCAAACTAAGTGCTTTTGCATTTTCTCTTTCTTATGCATTTATTGATTATGATATTCTGCTGTGTTTAGTGGTACTTTACCTTTGGGTATGCTGTCCTTTTATAGTTGGATGTTGAGAAATGTAATCCTCACCCTTCAGTAGAACGACAACATAAAGAGACATCACCCTTCTATTTATGAAAGAAACCAAAAATAATGTGATTCAGTGGCTGATTAAAAACATATTGGCTTCATCCTTCTAGTAAGAGTAAACGATTAGTTACCCCACTGTAAACTCAATCTTTTTTAAAGGTTTAAATGAACACTAAACTCAGTATAATATAATAATAATAACTAGTATTTATATAGCGCCTTTCTCCCAGTGGGACTCAAAGCGCTTTTTCAGCGCTCGCTCTCGGAATTAACCAAATCGGCAGCTGAATAGTAATAGTTGTTGTTATTACCCTATTTAATGGTACTCATTTTATTGACCTCGGAAGGATGAAGGGCGGAGTCAACCCTGCCGGGATTTGAACCTGTGACCTTGGATCTTTTAAACAGGCTTTTTTGTAGTCAGGGCAGTTACCAACTGAGCTACCTCACCTCATAATCAATGCATGCATAATGAATAGACAATGCAAAAGTACTGTTTGAATTTCACATGAGTAGTAGATTTTATTTGACAAATTTCAAGGTTATTTTTTATTTTCCTTCCCACTGCATCATGTGACAACCATCAGCCAATCACAAAAAAAATATACGAAGTGTCTGTGAATCTTGCACATGATCACTAGGAGTTGGTGTCTCAGTGTCCATATAAAAAGTTTGTGCAGCTTTAGATGATGGAAGTGAATTGGAACATTGTTTAAAATTGTGTACTCTATCTGAATCATGAAAGTTTAATTCTGACTTTCGTGGCCCTTTAATTGGAAATAAAGCAATCCCCAAAGCAAGTTTTGGAGATTACAATCAGCATGATTAGGAAAAGATGATTGCAAATTTTCTGGGAACTTTTCTGGATAATTTGTGACCTTGTCTTCCAGCAGAACGTGACATGAATAAGTAGTGCCTGCTTTTCAAGTGCTATATATGTGTGTTCCTTATCTTGTCTTGCAGTACACTTATGAAGGGAACGAGTCTGGAGATCTGTCTGTTGACTTTTCTATTGTATGGGATGGTCACTTTTACATTGATAAACCATCCACATTCAAAGGTAAGAGAGACATAAACTAACACAAAGTTACACAAGATACCCTAACTTCCCGGCCTTAGTTTCTTGACACTACAACTACACTATAGCTCTGAGTTTTAACTGGCTCACCCAGGTGTCTGTCAGTCTAAAGTGTTTGATTGGTGGAAAAGGCTTTAGTTTGTTATCCAGTCTCAGAGCCTTTTAAAACATATTTAAAGTGATTGTAAAGTTTAATGATTTAAAGCCCAGTATCTAAAAACAGGGGCACTTTAAGTCCTTTAACTTTACAAAGACACTTCTTTTTTTAAAATACTTATTATTTCATTACAGTAAACATATCTCCGTTCCTCCGCCCTCATCTCCTTCTGTATTGAGTATATTGATGACGAATCCGGCTTCCTCCAATCGTTTCATGCCCCCTTTGGTGTCCAGCTCGGGAGGCACGCACTGATTGGAGGAAGCCAAATTCGTCATCGATATCATTAATACAGTGGGAGATGCGGGCGGAAGGTCAGCAGTCTGTTTACCGTAACAAAATGGTAAGTATTTAAAAAAAGAAGCGTCTTTGTAATGTTTAGTGACTTAAATTTTCCCTGTTTTTAAGAATATTTTTAGATACTGTGATTTAAATCATTAAATATTACAATCACTTTAAGTATGTGCCTGCCACACACCAGATCTACATTCCAGCAATGAATTTCTGACACTAATAATTACAACTCACTAAATTACCTGGAATATATAAATTTTTCCTAAATTACTAACAATGACAGTATAAGCAGAAATCCTAAGGCATCTCATATTGGACCTGGTACTGTTAGTGTTAAGAGATATTAAAGGAAGTCATCTGATGCAGGGTGTAATCTAAAACAGAATGGAACGTACTAAACCTGTATAAAACACGAGGGTCAGTGCTACTGTAGTCCCACCTCTCCGTAGACACAAACATACCCATACATCCCTGTCTCTCACTTGTGTGTCTGCCTCATGTACCATGTTTTTTTCTACAGCTCTCCTGTATAAGTGTCCAGCTCAGCGAGAGAGCTGTGGCCTCTGTCTGAAGGCAGACCCCCGTTTTGAGTGTGGTTGGTGTGCGTCAGACGGAAGATGCCTTTTACGTCAGTACTGCAACAACCCGAAGAGTAACTGGATGCATTTAAGCAAAAAGAATACCCGATGTAGACACCCTTTGATTTCTGAGGTGAGGAATTTGTCACACCAAGTCTTATTTGGCTCTCACTCTTGCCCTTCTATAATTCTAAAGTTCCTGACTAGTGGAAGAGTCTTTAGTTTGTTATTAATTTTCTCACATCATGTGGGACTAGACTTAGCCAAACAGAGGATGAAAGGGATTTGGGAGTAGTAAAGCTAAAGATGGGTGCATAATGCAGGGAAGCGGCTTTTAAGACTAATAAGATACTAGCATGTATTAAAAGAGGCATTGATGCAAGGGAGGAAAGCATAATTCTGTCACTATATAAATCCCTGGTAAGACCTCACCTTGAGTATGGAGTGCAGTTCTGGGGTCTGATCACAAAAAAGACATTGCAGACCTAGAAAAAGTACAGCGAAGGGCCACAAAGCAAATAAGGGGAATGGAGAATTTAAGCTATGAGAAGTTAGCCAAACTGGGTCTGTTTTCTCTAGATAAAAAGGCGCTTGAGAGGTGACATGATTACTTTATATAAATATATTCAAGGCCCATATACAGAGATGGCAGAAGCTCTATTTATTCCAAGAAAATTGTTTGTGACAAAAGGTTGCAATTTAAGGCTGGAGGAAAGGAGATTTAATCTCCTGCACCGGAAACGTTTTTCACTGTAAGAGCAATAAAATTGTGTAACTCACTATTAAAGAAGGTAGTGAATGCCAATACGTTAGATACATTTAAAAATGGTTTGGATACATTTCTGGCTAGAAACAGAATTACTATGTTACTATGTATTATTGTGGCTTCTCACTATGAGTTAATGGGACCATTTACTGTAGATTTTTTAAATTTTATTTGTAATCACTATAGAATTTTGAGGTTTTAATGAGGACCTACAATAATTTTGTTTGTGTTCTCTGCCATTTGTATACAACCACACACTAGTAACTCCTGCTCTTCTCCAGATTCAGCCACTGACGGGCCCACGTGAGGGAGGTACAAGAATCACTATTACTGGAGCCAACTTGGGCTTACATTTCAATGAAGTGTTTGTGAAGGTGGCTGGCGTGCAGTGCACATCAGTAGTCTCCCAATACATCAGCGCTGAGAGGTGAGTGTTGGACTTCTCAACATTTGGGCAGGCGGCGCCCCATAATAACCAAATGCTGCTGCCTGCGGCTATATTCGGTATTCATTTGTAAATCGAATGCCGGATACGAAATTATGCCCATGTTTACTTGAAACTGTCTACTCTCAGCAGAAATAATATTCGTATATATTTGATACCCCAGATACAAGGAATATACCTGATCTAAAGGTTATATGGTTGTGGAAAAATGAATGATCCACTAGACACTAATTCAAGATAAATAAACCAAAATGCAGTTGTGAAGGAACAGTCGCCTTTTTCAAATGATTGGTCACATGACCTAGATATCATATGATTGTTGTAGAAAAGTTAAGGGATCATTTTGCTTTAGAGTTATATAATGGAATGGGCATTACAACTATTAATATACAGTAAATTGTATTTTTGTATCTAAATTAATATGATTTTGGGGCATTTTATTCAACCCTGTAATAAGTTCTTTAGACGTCTATGACTAGATGTATGATTTTGATAGCACCATTTGGCTAGTGAGGACAGATTGTTTGGATAAGACAATGATTAAACTTGATTAAAGCAACATGGAAGTCAAATTTAAAAGGATGTTCTGGTAAAAACGAACATTGCAATGCTTTCTATTAAGTATAAGCCACTGCTTAGTGCTTTTTTAATACAACAATGAAACTGACTGTTTAAAGTGATGGTAAATCCTAGCATTTATGGAACCCTAGGATTTACCAGTGCAACAAATAAAAAGGGAACTTTCAGTCATGAAGTATAAAATGCTGAAAGTTCTTTTATTTGTCTGCAGCGTTCGCCGCGCTGACCGCCTCAGGCCGCCCACAGCAGAACGCTATTTCTCCTGTTAAGTGTGGTCAGTCCACGGGTCATCATTACTTGTGGGATATTAACTCCTCCCCAACAGGAAGTGCAAGAGGATTCACCCAGCAGAGCTGCTATATAGCTCCTCCCCTCTACGTCACCTCCAGTCATTCTCTTGCACCCAACGAACAGATAGGATGTGTGAGAGGACTGTGGTGATTATACTTAGTTTTATACCTTCAATCAAAAGTTTGTTATTTTATAATAGCACCGGAGTGTGTTATTCCTTCTCTGGTAGAATTTGAAGAAGAATCTACCTGAGTTTTTTTCTATGATTTTAGCCGGAGTAGTTAAGATCATATTGCTGTTTCTCGGCCATCTGAGGAGAGGTAAACTTCAGATCAGGGGACAGCGGGCAGATTAATCTGCAAGAGGTATGTAGCAGCTTATTATTTTCTGACAATGGAATTGATGAGAAAATTCTGCCATACCGATATAATGTAAACTCAGCCTTAAATGCAGTAGCAGCAACTGGTATCAGGCTGTCATGTATGTATATTTTACACTTCAGTATTCTGGGGAATGGCACTTCACTGGAATTATACTGTATGCATAAGACTTTAGCCTAATTTGCAGGGACTAGCAACAGGCTTTTAATAACACTTAATTTATTTATGTTAAACGTTTTTTGCTGGCATGTAAAATCGTTTATTTTCTGAGGTACTGGGTGAAAAAATGTTTTGGGCACTATTTTTTCCACTTGGCAGTCGTTTTTATTTAATTTATGACAGTTTACTGATCTCTCTCACTGTAGTGTATGAGGGGGAGGGGCCTTTTTTGGCACTTTTGCTACGCATCAAAAAATTCAGTCAGAAGTTTATTGTCTTCCCTGCATGATCCGGTTCATCTCTACAGAACTCAGGGGTCTTCAAAACTTGTTTTGAGGGAGGTAATCACTCACAGCAGAGCTGTGAGATTGTAGTTGACTGTGATAAAAAACGTTTATTTCTGTATTTTTTTTCTGCTATCAGGGTTAATTATCCTTTGCTAATGGGAGCAATCCTTTGCTAAAAGTGTGTTTTTTACAAAGATTTGATGCTATAACTTTTCAGTTTATCAATTTTCAACTGTCATAACTTTTTCTGTGCTTCTTATAGGCACAGTACGTTTTGCATATTATAGTAAATTACTTGAAAAGTATTTCCAAGTTGCTAGTTTATTTGCTAGTGTGTTAAACATGTCTGACTCAGAGGAATATCTCTGTGCTATATGTGCTAAAGCCAAAGTGGAGCCCAATAGAAATTTATGTACTAACTGCATTGATGCTACTTTAAATAAGTCAATCTGTACAAATTGAACATATTTCACCAAACAACGAGGGGAGAGTTATGCCGACTAACTCGCCTCACGTGTCAGTACCTGCATCTCCCGCTCGGGAGGTGCGTGATATTGTAGCGCCGAGTACATCTGGGCGGCCATTACAAATCACATTACAGGATATGGCTACTGTTATGACTGAAGTTTTGGCTAAATTACCAGAACTAAGAGGTAAGCGTGATCACTCTGGGGTGAGAACAGAGTGCGCTGATAATATTAGGGCCATGTCAGATACTGCGTCACAATTTGCAGAACATGAAGACGGAGAGCTTCATTCTGCGGGTGACGGTTCTGATCCAAACAGACTGGATTCAGATATTTCAAATTTTAAATTTAAGCTGGAAAACCTCCGTGTATTGCTAGGGGAGGTGTTAACGGCTCTGAATGATTGTAACACAGTTGCAATACCAGAGAAATTGTGTAGGTTGGATAAATATTTTGCGGTACCGTCGAGTACTGACGTTTTTCCTATACCTAAGAGACTTATTGAAATTGTTACTAAGGAGTGGGATAGACCCGGTGTGCCGTTCTCACCCCCTCCAATATTTAGGAAGATGTTTCCAATAGACGCCACCACACGGGACTTATGGCAAACGGTCCCTAAGGTGGAGGGAGCAGTTTCTACTTTAGCTAAGCGTACCACTATCCCGGTGGAGGATAGCTGTGCCTTTTCAGATCCAATGGATAAAAAGTTAGAGGGTTACCTTAAGAAAATGTTTGTTCAACAAGGTTTTATATTGCAACCTCTTGCATGCATTGCGCCTGTCACGGCTGCAGCAGCATTTTGGTTTGAGTCTCTGGAAGAGACACTTGAATCAGCTCCATTAGATGAGATTACACACAAGCTTAAAGCCCTTAAGTTAGCTAACTCATTTATTTCGGATGCCGTAGTACATTTAACTAAACTTACGGCTAAGAATTCCGGATTCGCCATTCAGGCGCGCATAGCACTGTGGCTAAAATCCTGGTCAGCTGATGTTACTTCTAAATCTAAATTGCTTAATATTCCTTTCAAAGGGCAGACCTTATTCGGGCCCGGGTTGAAAGAAATTATCGCTGACATTACAGGAGGTAAAGGCCATGCCCTGCCTCAAGACAGAGCCAAACCTAAGGCTAGACAGTCTAATTTTCGTTCCTTTCGTAATTTCAAAGCAGGAGCAGCATCAACTTCCTCTGCACCAAAACAGGAAGGAGCTGTTGCTCGCTACAGACAAGGCTGGAGACCTAACCAGTCCTGGAACAAGGGCAAGCAGGCCAGGAAACCTGCTGCTGCCCCTAAGACAGCATGAATTGAGGGCCCCCGATCCGGAAACGGATCTAGTGGGGGGCAGACTTTCTCTCTTTGCCCAGGCTTGGGCAAGAGATGTCCAGGATCCCTGGGCGTTAGAGATCATATCTCAGGGATACCTTCTGGACTTCAAATCCTCTCCCCCAAGAGGGAGATTTCATCTGTCAAGGTTGTCAACAAACCTAATAAAGAAAGAGGCGTTTCTACGCTGCGTACAAGATCTTTTATTAATGGGAGTGATCCATCCGGTTCCGCGGTCGGAACAAGGACAAGGGTTTTACTCAAATCTGTTTGTGGTTCCCAAAAAAGAGGGAATTTTCAGGCCAATCTTGGATTTAAAGATCCTAAACAAATTCCTAAGAGTTCCATCGTTCAAAATGGAAACTATTCGGACAATTTTACCCATGATCCAAAAGGGTCAGTACATGACCACAGTGGATTTAAAGGATGCTTACCTTCACATACCGATTCACAAAGATCATTACCGGTATCTAAGGTTTGCCTTTCTAGACAGGCATTACCAGTTTGTAGCTCTTCCATTCGGATTGGCTACGGCTCCAAGAATCTTCACAAAGGTTCTGGGTGCTCTTCTGGCGGTACTAAGACCGCGAGGAATTTCGGTAGCTCCGTACCTAGACGACATTCTGATACAAGCTTCAAGCTTTCAAACTGCCAAGTCTCATACAGAGTTAGTACTGGCATTTCTAAGGTCGCATGGATGGAAGGTGAACGAAAAGAAGAGTTCTCTCTTTCCACTCACAAGAGTTCCCTTCTTGGGGACTCTTATAGATTCTGTAGAAATGAAGATTTACCTGACAGAAGACAGGTTAACAAAGCTTCAAAATGCATGCCGTGTCCTTCATTCCATTCAACACCCGTCAGTAGCTCAATGCATGGAGGTGATCGGCTTAATGGTAGCGGCAATGGACATAGTACCCTTTGCACGCTTACATCTCAGACCGCTGCAATTGTGCATGCTAAGTCAGTGGAATGGGGATTACTCAGACTTGTCCCCTACTCTGAATCTGGATCAAGAGACCAGAAATTCTCTTCTATGGTGGCTTTCTTGGCCACATCTGTCCAGGGGGATGCCATTCAGCAGGCCGGACTGGACAATTGTAGCAACAGACGCCAGCCTACTAGGTTGGGGCGCTGTCTGGAATTCTCTGAAGGCTCAGGGACAATGGAATCAGGAGGAGAGTCTCCTACCAATAAACATTCTGGAATTGAGAGCAGTTCTCAATGCCCTTCTGGCTTGGCCCCAGTTAACAACTCGGGGGTTCATCAGGTTTCAGTCGGACAACATCACGACTGTAGCTTACATCAACCATCAGGGAGGGACAAGAAGCTCCCTAGCGATGATGGAAGTATCAAAGATAATTCGCTGGGCAGTCTCTCACTCTTGCCACCTATCAGCAATCCACATCCCGGGAGTGGAGAACTGGGAGGCGGATTTCCTAAGTCGTCAGACTTTTCATCCGGGGGAGTGGGAACTTCATCCGGAGGTCTTTGCCCAAATACTTCGACGTTGGGGCAAACCAGAGATAGATCTCATGGCGTCTCGACAGAACGCCAAGCTTCCTCGTTACGGGTCCAGATCCAGGGATCCGGGAGCGGTTCTGATAGATGCTTTGACAGCACCTTGGACCTTCGGGATGGCTTATGTGTTTCCACCCTTCCCGATGCTTCCTCGATTGATTGCCAGAATCAAACAGGAGAGAGCATCCGTGATTCTAATAGCGCCTGCATGGCCACGCAGGACTTGGTATGCAGATCTTGTGGACATGTCATCCTGTCCACCTTGGTCTCTACCTCTGAAACAGGACCTTCTGATCCAGGGTCCCTTCAAACATCAAAATCTAATTTCTCTGAATCTGACTGCTTGGAAATTGAACGCTTGATTTTATCAAAACGTGGTTTTTCTGAGTCAGTTATTGATACCTTAATACAGGCTAGGAAGCCTGTTACCAGAAAGATTTACCATAAAATATGGCGCAAATACTTATATTGGTGCGAATCCAAGAGTTACTCATGGAGTAAGGTTAGGATTCCGAGGATATTGTCTTTTCTACAAGGTTTAGAAAAGGGTTTATCCGCTAGTTCTTTAAAGGGACAGATTTCAGCTCTGTCCATTCTTTTACACAAACGTCTGTCAGAAGTTCCGGACGTTCAAGCTTTTTGTCAGGCTTTAGCTAGGATCAAGCCTGTGTTTAAAACTGTTGCTCCACCATGGAGTTTGAACTTAGTTCTTAAAGTTTTACAGGGTGTTCCGTTTGAACCCCTTCATTCCATTGATATCAAGCTGTTATCTTGGAAAGTTCTATTTTTAATGGCTATTTCCTCGGCTCGAAGAGTCTCTGAGTTATCTGCCTTACATTGTGATTCTCCTTATCTGATTTTTCATTCAGACAAGGTAGTTCTGCGTACTAAACCTGGGTTCCTACCTAAGGTGGTCACTAACAGGAATATCAATCAAGAGATTGTGGTTCCATCTTTGTGTCCTAATCCTTCTTCAAAGAAGGAACGTCTGCTACACAATCTAGATGTAGTCCGTGCCCTGAAATTTTATCTACAGGCAACTAAGGATTTTCGACAAACGTCTTCCCTGTTTGTCGTTTATTCTGGTCAGAGGAGAGGTCAAAAAGCTTCGGCTACCTCTCTCTCTTTTTGGCTTCGTAGCATAATACGGTTAGCCTATGAGACTGCTGGACAGCAGCCTCCTGAAAGAATTACAGCACATTCTACTAGAGCTGTGGCTTCCACTTGGGCCTTTAAGAATGAGGCTTCTGTTGAACAGATTTGCAAGGCTGCAACTTGGTCTTCTCTTCATACTTTTTCCAAATTTTACAAATTTGACACTTTTGCTTCTTCGGAGGCTGTTTTTGGGAGAAAGGTTCTTCAGGCAGTGGTTCCTTCCGTATAAAGAGCCTGCCTGTCCCTCCCGTCATCCGTGTACTTTAGCTTTGGTATTGGTATCCCACAAGTAATGATGACCCGTGGACTGACCACACTTAACAGGAGAAAACAAAATTTATGCTTACCTGATAAATTCCTTTCTCCTGTAGTGTGGTCAGTCCACGGCCCGCCCTGTTTTTTTATGGCAGGTAGAAATTTTTTGATTTATACTCCCGTCACCACTACACCCTTTGGCTTCTCCTTTCTCGTTGGTCCTTGGTCGAATGACTGGAGGTGACGTAGAGGGGAGGAGCTATATAGCAGCTCTGCTGGGTGAATCCTCTTGCACTTCCTGTTGGGGAGGAGTTAATATCCCACAAGTAATGATGACCCGTGGACTGACCACACTACAGGAGAAAGGAATTTATCAGGTAAGCATATATTTTGTTTTTGCAGTCAAGTGATCTTAGCCAATAGCATGCTAGCTATCTGGAATAATGCCAGCTGAGCTGGCCCGCACGGCTATTGGCTGCGTGCGGCCTGAGACGCACAGCACAATATCCCTTTAATGTAAAAGGCAGAATGATACTGTTTTGAAGACCTAGGTAGACTCGATAGTGTGCACATGCCTTACAGCAATGTTTGCAGCTATGTTATTGATAGTGCTCTAGATAGGCTTTTTAAAAAAGGATACCAAGAAAACAAAAAAATGTAAAGAAGTAAATTTTAAAGATTTTTTATTGCATGCTGTATCTGAACCATAGAAATAGAGAAAGGAAAATGTGATATATTTTTTTTTTTTTACTTTTTATCTACATTATAAAGATTCATATTGACGTCCATGTCCTTTTAACCCCTTAACGATGATGCCGTCGTCTGTAGCATTTCCAGGGCTGAAAGAGTGTGGGGCTCGTCTACAGCGTTACGACTGCAATATTGTCGGCAAGACGCGCACTCCTACAGCCCTGGAAGTCCTTTGTGACAGCCAAAGTACATTTAACCCCTTAACTATTGTTAAGCCAAAGCTGTTTAACCCCTTAACTATTGTTAAGGGGTTCAATAGCACCTACTCAGACAAACTATTGGGGTAAGACAGTGACAAGAAACTGAGGACATGAGTTTACAAGGAAGCTGTGGTTAGAGAGCTCTTTGCTTTGATTATACAATAAGGGATCAGGAAGAAACAGAAATACCCGTGTCCTTGTTGACACTGCTAAGTACAGCCCACACATGAGTCGTATTTAACATACAGGAACAAGAAACGCAGGTACTCAACAAATGTCTCTGGTGCTTTTAAGTGAATATGTATTGCAATTTGTCAACATCTCCATCATATATTTCCCTGATATGGTCATTTAAAGCATAATACTTTTATTGCAACCGTTTAATCCCTGTGCATTTTAAAAAAACTTTAAAGAAACAGTCTAGTCAAAATTAAACTATCATGATTCAGATAAAGCATGCAAATTTCCAATTTTCTTTTATCATCAAATTTGCTTTGTTCTATTGGTATTCTTTGTTGAAGGCTAATTTCTAAGCCCTTGAAGCTGCCTCATTTTATTAACTTTTCACAGCTAAGACAGGGTTAGTTCATGTGTGCCATATAGATCACATTGGGCTCACTCCCGTGGAGTTATTTATGAGTCAGCACTGATTGGCTAAAGTGCAAGTCTGTCAAAAGAACTGAGATAAGGGGGCAGTCTGCAGAGGCTTCGATAGAAGGTAATCACTGAGGTAAAAAGTGTATTAATATAATAGTGTTGGTTATGCAAAACTGGGGAATGGATAATAAAGGAATTATCTTTTTAAACAATACTGAATTTCAAGTAGACTGTTGCTTTAAATTGAGACCTTTGTATCATACATGTGAAATCACTTTAATTTAAAACATCCATTGTATTGTTTGCATGAAAAAATATAGTTAACGTTATTGAAGTGTATATTATAACTATCTGGAAATGCATGTACGTGCACAGTTGATATTGGAGTTGATCACCGTTTGAGAGAACTGTCACAGCTTTGTCGTCGGTTTTAAACAAAATGCAGATTTATTAAAGGGACACTAAACCCAAATTTTTTCTTTCATGATTCAGATAGAGCATGCCATTTTAAGCAACTTTCTAATTTACTCCTATTATCAATTTTACTTCATTCTCTTATTATCTTTATTTGAAAAAGCAGGAATGTGATGCATAGGAGCCTGCCCATTTTTGGTTGAGAACCTGGGTTATGCTTGCTTATTGGTGGTTAAATGTAAGCCTCAATAAGCAAGTGCTATCCATGGTTCTGAACCTAAAATGAGCTGGCTGCTAAGATTTACATTCCGGCTTTTAAAATAAAGATAGCAAGAGATTGAAGAAAAATTGATAATAGAAGTAAATTAGAAAGTTTATTAAAATTTCATGCTCTATCTGAATCATGAAAAAAAATTGGGTTCAGTGTCCCTTTAAGCACTGCATAATCAACCAAAATTCCTTCCCTCTCTTAGATGTAAAATCACCTGTCACAGACATTCATGTGTTAAAAATACTTATTAGGTACACGCATATTATTGTTTTCGGCATTTGTTTTAATAAAATGGCTGCAGTCTGCAGCATTTGGCTATTTTCTGCGGCGTATTTATTTGAGATAAAAAAAGTGCAACACACAGATATCAGTGCATGTTTTTTTATAATAAATCTGGCACTGAAAATATTCAGCTGGAGACCGCAGCAATTTTAGTGAAACGAATGCCGAAAATGAAAATTTGCACATACCCAATGATTATGATGAGTGTATGCCTTCTTGCTTGAGCAAAGTGGAAATATCATCATTTTTCTCGGCCATGGCGGTTTTTGGGGTATACTGGTAATGCAGTAGGTGTACTGGAGATTAGAGCTGGTGGGATAACTTGCTTGAACAAAGACAGGAGAGGAAACTGGAGACACTGTTGCTAGAATTCAACTGGTGATCAACATATTGTTGCTGTCGTTTACTAGCCCGGAAAAGAGGAATTTCTTAAAGAGTTATGTATGACAATGAGAAGATTGCTTTTAGTTTGATGGTATAAGGTTGGAGAATTGAGCTGTTGGGATGGATAAAAATGGTCAAGATGTCCTCGAGTTTGAAAAAGAGGACACGATGATCGTGTTGGTCTATGTCTACTTACACCTATATGCCCCTTTACTTGTGCACAGTTTGTCAGATGTTTATAGCCAGTCAAGGGGTCATGACGCATGTTCATCTAATATGAACAATGAGCAAACAGAACTCAATTGTTCTTTTAATGAGGATATTCCCCGCCCTATAAAACTGCCTTTGTGAGCTTGCTGATCTCTCACATGCAGCACTTCACTGACCTATGCCCCTAGCGAGCCCAAGCCCACACACAGCTGGCATTGTATTGTGTGTGCCTATATGTGTCTGAAATACAGCAAGCACTAAATGTCAGATTCCAGCCCAATAATGAATGATGAGCTTCTCTATAATGCAGAACAACTTCTGTACATTCTTTTGTATTCTCATAGTATCACACAAGGGCCTCGTTATGTCACCTGGGAAAACCATAGCTTTAATATTGTTAGACTTTATATTGTGTTCCTCCACTGTCTATCATTTTTATTGGGTTATTTACTGATGATTTAGTAGTACTTGGGATAATGTTAGTGATTCAACAGTTTTCCATGATCCCGACTATAGTAGTAATTAATTATTGTATATCTGTTTTATATTCTTTAAAAACAATACATGCCAGACTTAAAGGGACACTGAACCTAAATTTTTTCTTTCGTTATTCAGATAGAGCATGCAATTATTTTAAGCAACTTTCTAATTTACACCTATTATCAATTTTTCTTCTTTCTCTTGCTTTCTTTATTTGAAAAATAAGACATTTATTTGAAAAAACAACATTCTAATTTACTTTTATCATCAAATTTGCTTTGTTCTTTTGGTATTCTTTCTTGAATGCTAAACCTAATTAGGCTCATATATGCTAATTTCTAAACCCTTCAAGGCCGCCTCTTACCTCAATGCATTTTGACAGTTTTTCACAGCTAGCGAGCGCTAGTTCATGTGTGCCAGTGTGCTCACCTATGAGTCAGCGCTGATTGGCAAAAATGAAAGTCTGTCAAAAGAACTGAAATAAGGGGGCATTCCGCAGAGACTTAGATACAAGGTAATCCTAGAGGTAAAAATTGTTTTAATATAACAATGTTAGTTATGCAAAACTGAGGAATGGGTAATAAAGGGATTATCTTTAAGGTTCAATACGATGAATCCTGGCAACAGATCTCCATAGGAGGATGAACTGTGAAGCCTGTAGCCACATGGGGTGCCGACATTAGCGGCGGCACTAACCACTGACATTCAGAAGAAACAGGGAACAAGCCTTAAAAACACAAATTTATTCAGACATGTTTAAAAAGTTGACACAGGAGGGAAGTACATATTACGCGTTTCACGCTGCAAACAAGTACTTAGTCTATGACTAAACACTAGTTTGTTGCGTGAAACATGTACAAGGTAGTTCCCTCCTGTGTCAACTTTTTAAACATGTCTGAAAAATGTGTGTGTTTAATGAGCATAGGATTGCGGCTTCTTCCCTGTGTCCCTTTAAGGTTCCCCTTATCTCTCCTACTGAGGACAAATAGGGACAGATATAAAGAAGGCAGCAGAAGAGATAGATGACTGGAAAACAAGTTTAAACATTACTTTTTAGAATTTCAACGGAATTTAAAAAATCAAGTAAAACAAAAATCATTTTACTTCATCCTTGTTCTCAGACTTAATTTTCTTGGCAAGGCCTATTCTGTTCCCCAGTGTCGCACTCTTATCAATACAAAAACAGAATGTTCTGTGTTTTAGAGCATTTTATTTTATTCCCCTTTTCACACCCAGGAGTTAAACGGATATGAAACCTGTGATTCATACAGAACATAAAATTTTACAAAAGTTTCCAATTTACTTTGATTATCAAATTTGCTTTGTTCCCATGATATTCTTTGTTGAAGAGATACCTAGGTAGGCATCTGGTGCACTTACATGGCACAAAATAGTGCTGCCCTCTAGTGCTCTTGCAAATAGATAACATTCTAGTAAAACTGCTACCCTCTAGTGCTCTTGCAAATAGATAACATTCTAGTAAAACTGCTGCCCTCTAGTGCTCTTGCAAATAGATAACATTCTAGTAAAACTGCTGCCCTCTAGTGCTCTTGCAAATAGATAACATTCTAGTAAAACTGCTGCCCTCTAGTGCTCTTGCAAATAGATAACATTCTAGTAAAACTGCTGCCCTCTAGTGCTCTTGCAAATGGATAACATTCTAGTAAAACTGCTGCCCTCTAGTGCTCTTGCAAATAGATAACATTCTAGTAAAACTGCTGCCCTCTAGTGCTCTTGCAAATAGATAACATTCTAGTAAAACTGCTGCCCTCTAGTGCTCTTGCAAAGGGATAACATTCTAGTAAAACTGCTGCCCTCTAGTGCTCTTGCAAATAGATAACATTCTAGTAAAACTGCTGCCCTCTAGTGCTCTTGCAAATAGATAACATTCTAGTAAAACTGCTGTCCTCTAGTGCTCTTGCAAATAGATAACATTCTAGTAAAACTGCTGCCCTCTAGTGCTCTTGCAAATGGATAACATTCTAGTAAAACTGCTGCCCTCTAGTGCTCTTGCAAATGGATAACATTCTAGTAAACTGCTGCCCTCTAGTGCTCTTGCAAATAGATAACATTCTAGTAAAACTGCTGTCCTCTAGTGCTCCTGCAAATAGATAACATTCTAGTAAAACTGCTGCCCTCTAGTGCTCTTGCAAATAGATAACATTCTAGTAAAACTGCTGCCCTCTAGTGCTCTTGCAAATAGATAACATTCTAGTAAAACTGCTGCCCTCTAGTGCTCTTGCAAATGGATAACATTCTAGTAAAACTGCTACCCTCTAGTGCTCTTGCAAATAGATAACATTCTAGTAAAACTGCTGCCCTCTAGTGCTCTTGCAAATGGATAACATTCTAGTAAAACTGCTGCCCTCTAGTGCTCTTGCAAATGGATAACATTCTAGTAAAACTGCTGCCCTCTAGTGCTCTTGCAAATAGATAACATTCTAGTAAAACTGCTGCCCTCTAGTGCTCTTGCAAATAGATAACATTCTAGTAAAACTGCTGTCCTCTAGTGCTCTTGCTAATGGATAACATTCTAGTAAAACTGCTGCCCTCTAGTGCTCTTGCAAATAGATAACATTCTAGTAAAACTGCTGCCTCTAGTGCTCTTGCAAATAGATAACATTCTAGTAAAACTGCTGCCCTCTAGTGCTCTTGCAAATAGATAACATTCTAGTAAAACTGCTGCCCTCTAGTGCTCTTGCAAATGGATAACATTCTAGTAAAACTGCTGTCCTCTAGTGCTCTTGCAAATAGATAACATTCTAGTAAAACTGCTGCCCTCTAGTGCTCTTGCAAATAGATAACATTCTAGTAAAACTGCTGCCCTCTAGTGCTCTTGCAAATAGATAACATTCTAGTAAAACTGCTGCCCTCTAGTGCTCTTGCAAATGGATAACATTCTAGTAAAACTGCTGTCCTCTAGTGCTCTTGCAAATAGATAACATTCTAGTAAAACTGCTGCCCTCTAGTGCTCTTGCAAATAGATAACATTCTAGTAAAACTGCTGTCCTCTAGTGCTCTTGCAAATAGATAACATTCTAGTAAAACTGCTGCCCTCTAGTGCTCTTGCAAATAGATAACATTCTAGTAAAACTGCTGCCCTCTAGTGCTCTTGCAAATGGATAACATTCTAGTAAAACTGCTACCCTCTAGTGCTCTTGCAAATAGATAACATTCTAGTAAAACTGCTGCCCTCTAGTGCTCTTGCAAATAGATAACATTCTAGTAAAACTGCTGCCCTCTAGTGCTCTTGCAAATGGATAACATTCTAGTAAACTGCTGCCCTCTAGTGCTCTTGCAAATGGATAACATTCTAGTAAAACTGCTGCCCTCTAGTGCTCTTGCAAATGGATAACATTCTAGTAAAACTGCTGCCCTCTAGTGCTCTTGCAAATAGATAACAATCTAGTAAAACTGCTGCCCTCTAGTGCTCTTGCAAATAGATAACAATCTAGTAAAACTGCTGCCCTCTAGTGCTCTTGCAAATAGATAACAATCTAGTAAAACTGCTGTCCTCTAGTGCTCTTGCAAATAGATAACATTCTAGTAAAACTGCTGTCCTCTAGTGCTCTTGCAAATAGATAACATTCTAGTAAAACTGCTGCCCTCTAGTGCTCTTGCAAATAGATAACATTCTAGTAAAACTGCTGCCCTCTAGTGCTCTTGCAAATAGATAACATTCTAGTAAAACTGCTGCCCTCTAGTGCTCTTGCTAATGGATAACAATCTAGTAAAACTGCTGCCCTCTAGTGCTCTTGCAAATAGATAACAATCTAGTAAAACTGCTGTCCTCTAGTGCTCTTGCAAATAGATAACATTCTAGTAAAACTGCTGTCCTCTAGTGCTCTTGCAAATAGATAACATTCTAGTAAAACTGCTGCCCTCTAGTGCTCTTGCAAATAGATAACATTCTAGTAAAACTGCTGCCCTCTAGTGCTCTTGCAAATAGATAACATTCTAGTAAAACTGCTGCCCTCTAGTGCTCTTGCAAATAGATAACATTCTAGTAAAACTGCTGCCCTCTAGTGCTCTTGCAAATAGATAACATTCTAGTAAAACTGCTGCCCTCTAGTGCTCTTGCTAATGGATAACATTCTAGTAAAACTGCTGCCCTCTAGTGCTCTTGCAAATGGATAACATTCTAGTAAAACTGCTGCCCTCTAGTGCTCTTGCAAATAGATAACATTCTAGTAAAACTGCTGCCCTCTAGTGCTCTTGCAAATGGATAACATTCTAGTAAAACTGCTGCCCTCTAGTGATCTTGCAAATAGATAACATTCTAGTAAAACTACTGCCCTCTAGTGCTCTTGCAAATGGATAACATTCTAGTAAAACTGCTGCCCTCTAGTGCTCTTGCAAATAGATAACATTCTAGTAAAACTGCTGCCCTCTAGTGCTCCTGCAAATAGATAACATTCTAGTAAAACTGCTGCCCTCTAGTGCTCTTGCAAATGGATAACATTCTAGTAAAACTGCTGCCCTCTAGTGCTCCTGCAAATAGATAACATTCTAGTAAAACTGCTGCCCTCTAGTGCTCTTGCAAATGGATAACATTCTAGTAAAACTGCTGCCCTCTAGTGCTCTTGCAAATGGATAACATTCTAGTAAAACTGCTGCCCTCTAGTGCTCTTGCAAATAGATAACATTCTAGTAAAACTGCTGCCCTCTAGTGCTCTTGCAAATAGATAACATTCTAGTAAAACTGCTGCCCTCTAGTGCTCTTGCAAATAGATAACATTCTAGTAAAACTGCTACCCTCTAGTGCTCTTGCAAATAGATAACATTCTAGTAAAACTGCTGCCCTCTAGTGCTCTTGCAAATAGATAACATTCTAGTAAAACTGCTGCCCTCTAGTGCTCTTGCAAATAGATAACATTCTAGTAAAACTGCTGCCCTCTAGTGCTCTTGCAAATGGATAACATTCTAGTAAAACTGCTGCCCTCTAGTGCTCTTGCAAATGGATAACATTCTAGTAAAACTGCTGCCCTCTAGTGCTCTTGCAAATAGATAACATTCTAGTAAAAACTGCTGTCCTCTAGTGCTCTTGCAAATAGATAACATTCTAGTAAAACTGCTGCCCTCTAGTGCTCTTGCAAATGGATAACATTCTAGTAAAACTGCTGCCCTCTAGTGCTCTTGCAAATAGATAACATTCTAGTAAAACTGCTGCCCTCTAGTGCTCTTGCAAATAGATAACATTCTAGTAAAACTGCTGCCCTCTAGTGCTCTTGCAAATGGATAACATTCTAGTAAAGCTGCTGCCCTCTAGTGCTCTTGCAAATAGATAACATTCTAGTAAAACTGCTGCCCTCTAGTGCTCTTGCAAATAGATAACATTCTAGTAAAACTGCTGCCCTCTAGTGCTCTTGCAAATAGATAACATTCTAGTAAAACTGCTGCCCTCTAGTGCTCTTGCAAATAGATAACATTCTAGTAAAACTGCTGCCCTCTAGTGCTCTTGCAAATAGATAACAATCTAGTAAAACTGCTGTCCTCTAGTGCTCTTGCAAATGGATAACTTTCTAGTAAAACTGCTGCCCTCTAGTGCTCTTGCAAATAGATAACATTCTAGTAAAACTGCTGCCCTCTAGTGCTCTTGCAAATAGATAACAATCTAGTAAAACTGCTTCCCTCTAGTGCTCTTGCAAATAGATAACATTCTAGTAAAAACTGCTGCCCTCAAGTGCTCTTGCAAATAGATAACATTCTAGTAAAACTGGCTGCCCTCTAGTGCTCTTGCAAATAGATAACATTCTAGTAAAACTGCTTGCCCTCTAGTGCTCTTGCAAATAGATAACATTCTAGTAAAACTGCTGCTGCCTCTAGTGGCTCTTGCAAATAGATAACATTCTAGTAAAACTGCTGCCCTCTAGTGCTCTTGCTAAATTGATAACATTCTAGTAAAACTCTGCCCTCTAGTGCTCTTACAAATGGATAACATTCTAGTAAAACTGCTGCCCTCTAGTGCTCCTGCAAATAGATAACATTCTAGTAAAACTGCTGCCCTCTAGTGCTCTTGCAAATGGATAACATTCTAGTAAAACTGCTGCCCTCTAGTGCTCTTGCAAATGGATAACATTCTAGTAAAACTGCTGCCCTCTAGTGCTCTTGCAAATAGATAACATTCTAGTAAAACTGCTTGCCCTCTAGTGCTCTTGCAAATAGATAACATTCTAGTAAAAGCATGCTGCCCTCTAGTGCTCTTGCAAATAGATAACATTCTAGTAAAACTGCTGCCCTCTAGTGCTCTTGCAAATAGAAAACATTCTAGTAAAACTGCTGCCCTCTAGTGCTCTTGCAAATAGATAACATTCTAGTAAAACTGCTGCCCTCTAGTGCTCTTGCAATAGATAACATTCTAGTAAACTGCTGCCTCTAGTGCTCTTGGCACATAGATAACATTCTAGTAAAACTGCTGCCCTCTAGTGCTCTTGCAAATGGATAACATTCTAGTAAAGACTGCTGCCCTCTAGTGCTCTTGCAAATAAATAACATTCTAGTAAAACTGCCTGTCCTCTAGTGCTCTTACAAATGGATAACATTCTAGTAAAAACTGCTGCCCTCTAGCTGCTCTGCAAATAGATAACTTTCTAGTAAAACTGCTGCCCTCTAGTGCTCTTGCAAATGGATACATTCTAGTAAAACTGCTGCACTCTAGTGCTCTGCAAATAGATAACATTCTAGTAAAACTGCTGCCCTCTAGTGCTCTTGCAAATAGATAACATTCTAGTAAAACTGCTGTCCCTCTAGTGCTCTTGCAAATAGATAACCATTCTAGTAAAACTGCTGCCCTCTAGTGCTCTTGCAAATAGATAACATTCTAGTAAAACTGCTGCCCTCTAGTGCTCTTGCAAATGGATAACATTCTAGTAAAACTGCTGCCCTCTAGTGCTCTTGCAAATAGATAACATTCTAGTAAAACTGCTGCCCTCTAGTGCTCTTGCAAATAGATAACATTCTAGTAAAACTGCTGCCCTCTAGTGCTCTTGCAAATAGATAACATTCTAGTAAAACTGCTGCCCTCTAGTGCTCTTGCAAATAGATAACATTCTAGTAAAACTGCTGCCCTCTAGTGCTCTTGCAAATAGATAACATTCTAGTAAAACTGCTGCCCTCTAGTGCTCTTGCAAATAGATAACATTCTAGTAAAACTGCTGTCCCTCTAGTGCTCTTGCAAATAGATAACATTCTAGTAAAACTGCTGCCCTCTAGTGCTCTTGCAAATAGGATAAACATTCTAGTAAAACTGCTGCCCTCTAGTGCTCTTGCAAATAGATAACATTCTAGTAAAACTGCTGCCCTCTAGTGCTCTTGCCAAATAGATAACATTCTAGTAAAAACTGCTGCCCCTCTAGTGCTCTTGCAAATAGATAACATTCTAGTAAAACTGCTGCCCTCTAGTGCTCTTGCAATGGATAACATTCTAGTAAAACTGCTGCCCCTCTAGTGCTCTTGCAAATGGATAACATTCTAGTAAAACTGCTGCCCTCTAGTGCTCTTGCAAATAGATAACATTCTAGTAAAACTGCTGCCCTCCTAGTGCTCTTGCAAATAGATAACATTCTAGTAAAACTGCTCTGCCCTCTAGTGCTCTTGCAAATGGATAACATTCTAGTAAAATCTGCTGCCCTCTAGTGCTCTTGCAAATAGATAACATTCTAGTAAAACTGCTGCCTCTAGTGCTCTTGCAAATAGATAACATTCTAGTAAAACTGCTGCCCTCTAGTGCTCTTGCAAATAGATAACATTCTAGTAAAACTCTGCTGCCCTCTAGTGCTCTTGCAAATAGGATAAACATTCTAGTAAAAACTGCTGCCTCTAGTGCTCTTGCAAATAGATAACCATTCTAGTTTAAAACTGCTGCCCTCTAGTGCTCTTGCAAATGGATAACATTCTAGTAAAGCTGCTGCCCTCTAGTGTCCTTGCAAATAAATAACATTCTAGTAAATCTGCTGTTGACCTCGTAGTGCTTCTTACAAATGGATAACATTCTAGTAAAACTGCTGCCCTCGTAAGTGCTCCTGCAAATAGATAACATTCTAGTAAAACTGCTGCCACCTCTAGTGCTCTTGCAAATGGATAACATTCTTGTAAAACTGCTGCCACCTCTAGTGCTCTTGCAAATAGATAACATTCTAGTAAAACCTGCTGCCCTCTAGTGCTATTGCATATAGAATAACAATCTAGTAAAACTGCTGCCCTCTAGTGCTCTTGCAAATAGATAACATTCTAGTAAAACTGCTGCCCTCTAGTGCTCCTGCAAATAGATAACATTCTAGTAAAACTGCTGCCCTCTAGTGCTCTTGCAAATGGATAACATTCTAGTAAACTGCTGCCCTCTAGTGCTCCTTGCAAATAGATAACATTCTAGTAAAACTGCTGCCCTCTAGTGCTCTTGCAAATAGATAACATTCTAGTAAAAACTGCTGCCCTCTAGTTGCTCTTGTAATGGATAACATTCTAGTAAAACTGCTGCCCTCTAGTGCTCTTGCAAATGGATAACATTCTAGTAAAACTGCTGCCCTCTAGTGCTCTTGCAAATAGATAACATTCTAGTAAAACTGCTGCCCTCTAGTGCTCTTGCAAATAGATAACATTCTAGTAAAACTGCTGCCCTCTAGTGCTCTAGCAAATAGGATAACATTCTAGTAAAACTGCTGCCCTTAGTGCTCTTGCAAATGGATAACATTCTAGTAAAACTGCTGCCCTCTAGTGCTCTTGCAAATAGATAACATTCTAGTAAAACTGCTGCCCTCTAGTGCTCTTGCAAATAGATAACATTCTAGTAAAACTGCTGCCCTCTAGTGCTCTTGCAAATGGATAACATTCTAGTAAAGCTGCTGCCCTCTAGTGCTCTTGCAAATAGATAACATTCTAGTAAAACTGCTGCCCTCTAGTGCTCTTGCAAATAGATAACATTCTAGTAAAACTGCTGCCCTCTAGTGCTCTTGCAAATAGATAACATTCTAGTAAAACTGCTGCCCTCTAGTGCTCTTGCAAATAGATAACATTCTAGTAAAGCTGCTGCCCTCTAGTGCTCTTGCAAATAGATAACAATCTAGTAAAACTGCTGTCCTCTAGTGCTCTTGCAAATGGATAACTTTCTAGTAAAACTGCTGCCCTCTAGTGCTCTTGCAAATAGATAACATTCTAGTAAAACTGCTGCCCCCTCTAGTGCTCCTGCAAATAGATAACATTCTAGTAAAACTGCTGTCCTCTAGTGCTCTTGCAAATGGATAACATTCTAGTAAAACTGCTGCCCTCTAGTGCTCTTGCAAATGGATAACATTCTAGTAAAACTGCTGCCCTCTAGTGCTCTTGCAAATAGATAACATTCTAGTAAAACTGCTGCCCTCTAGTGCTCTTGCAAATAGATAACATTCTAGTAAAACTGCTGCCCTCTAGTGCTCTTGCAAATAGATAACATTCTAGTAAAGCTGCTGCCCTCTAGTGCTCTTGCAAATAGATAACATTCTAGTAAAACTGCTGCCCTCTAGTGCTCTTGCAAATAGATAACATTCTAGTAAACTGCTGCCCTCTAGTGCTCTTGCAAATGGATAACATTCTAGTAAAACTTCTGCCCTCTAGTGCTCTTGCAAATAGATAACATTCTAGTAAAGCTGCTGCCCTCTAGTGCTCTTGCAAATAGATAACATTCTAGTAAAACTGCTGCCCTCTAGTGCTCTTGCAAATAGATAACATTCTAGTAAAACTGCTTCCCTCTAGTGCTCTTGCAATAGATATACATTCTAGTAAAACTGCTGCCCTCTAGTGCTCTTGCAAATAGATAACATTCTAGTAAAAACTGCTGCCAACTCTAGTTGCTCTTGCAAATAGATAACATTCTAGTAAAACTGCTGCCCTCATAGTGCTCTTGCAAATAGGATAACATTCTAGTAAAACCTGCTGCCCTCTCTAGTGCTCTTGCAAATAGATAACATTCTAGTAAAAGCTGCTGCCCTCTAGTTGCTCTTGCAAATAGGATAACATTCTAGTAAAACTGCTGCCCCTCTAGTGCTCTTGCAAATAGATAACATTCTAGTAAAAACTGCTGCCCTCTAGGTGCTCTTGCAAATAGATAACATTCTAGTAAAACTGCTGCCCTCTAGTGCTCTTGCAAATAGATAACATTCTAGTAAAACTGGCTGACCCTCTAGTGCTCTTGCAAATAGATAACATTCTAGTAAAACTGCTGCCCTCTAGTGCTCTTGCAAATGGATAACATTCTAGTAAAGCTGCTGCCCTCTAGTGCTCTTGCAAATAAATAACATTCTAGTAAAACTGCTGTCCTCTAGTGCTCTTACAAATGGATAACATTCTAGTAAAACTGCTGCCCTCTAGTGCTCCTGCAAATAGATAACATTCTAGTAAAACTGCTGCCCTCTAGTGCTCTTGCAAATGGATAACATTCTAGTAAAACTGCTGCCCTCTAGTGCTCTTGCAAATAGATAACATTCTAGTAAAACTGCTGCCCTCTAGTGCTCTTGCAAATAGATAACATTCTAGTAAAACTGCTGCCCTCTAGTGCTCTTGCAAATAGATAACATTCTAGTAAAACTGCTGCCCTCTAGTGCTCCTGCAAATAGATAACATTCTAGTAAAACTGCTGCCCTCTAGTGCTCTTGCAAATGGATAACATTCTAGTAAACTGCTGCCCTCTAGTGCTCCTGCAAATAGATAACATTCTAGTAAAACTGCTGCCCTCTAGTACTCTTGCAAATAGATAACATTCTAGTAAAACTGCTGCCCTCTAGTGCTCTTGCAAATGGATAACATTCTAGTAAAACTGCTGCCCTCTAGTGCTCTTGCAAATGGATAACATTCTAGTAAAACTGCTGCCCTCTAGTGCTCTTGCAAATAGATAACATTCTAGTAAAACTGCTGTCCTCTAGTGCTCTTGCAAATAGATAACATTCTAGTAAAACTGCTGCCCTCTAGTGCTCTTGCAAATGGATAACATTCTAGTAAAACTGCTGCCCTCTAGTGCTCTTGCAAATGGATAACATTCTAGTAAAACTGCTGCCCTCTAGTGCTCTTGCAAATAGATAACATTCTAGTAAAACTGCTGCCCTCTAGTGCTCTTGCAAATAGATAACATTCTAGTAAAACTGCTGCCCTCTAGTGCTCTTGCAAATGGATAACATTCTAGTAAAGCTGCTGCCCTCTAGTGCTCTTGCAAATAGATAACATTCTAGTAAAACTGCTGCCCTCTAGTGCTCTTGCAAATAGATAACATTCTAGTAAAACTGCTGCCCTCTAGTGCTCTTGCAAATAGATAACATTCTAGTAAAACTGCTGCCCTCTAGTGCTCTTGCAAATAGATAACATTCTAGTAAAGCTGCTGCCCTCTAGTGCTCTTGCAAATAGATAACAATCTAGTAAAACTGCTGTCCTCTAGTGCTCTTGCAAATGGATAACTTTCTAGTAAAACTGCTGCCCTCTAGTGCTCTTGCAAATAGATAACATTCTAGTAAAACTGCTGCCCCCTCTAGTGCTCCTGCAAATAGATAACATTCTAGTAAAACTGCTGTCCTCTAGTGCTCTTGCAAATGGATAACATTCTAGTAAAACTGCTGCCCTCTAGTGCTCTTGCAAATGGATAACATTCTAGTAAAACTGCTGCCCTCTAGTGCTCTTGCAAATAGATAACATTCTAGTAAAACTGCTGCCCTCTAGTGCTCTTGCAAATAGATAACATTCTAGTAAAACTGCTGCCCTCTAGTGCTCTTGCAAATAGATAACATTCTAGTAAAACTGCTGCCCTCTAGTGCTCTTGCAATAGATAACTTTCTAGTAAAACTATGCTGCCCTCTAGTGCTCTTGCAAATAGATAACATTCTAGTAAAACTGCTGCCCTCTAGTGCTCTTGCAAATAGATAACATTCTAGTAAACTGCTGCCCTCTAGTGCTCTTGCAAATGGATAACATTCTAGTAAAACTGCTGCCCTCTAGTGCTCTTTCAAATAGATAACATTCTAGTAAAGCTGCTGCCCTCTAGTGCTCTTGCAAATGGATAAACATTCTAGTAAAACTGCTGCCCTCTAGTGCTCTTGCAAATAGATAACATTCTAGTAAAACTGCTGCCCTCTAGTGCTCTTGCAAATAGATAACATTCTAGTAAAACTGCTGCCCTCTAGTGCTCTTGCAAATAGATAACAATCTAGTAAAACAGCTGCCCTCTAGTGCTCTTGCAAATAGATAACATTCTAGTAAAACTGCTGCCCTCTAGTGCTCTTGCAAATGGATAACATTCTAGTAAAACTGCTGCCCTCTAGTGCTCTTGCAAATAGATAACATTCTAGTAAAACTGCTGCCCTCTAGTGCTCTTGCAAATAGATAACATTCTAGTAAAACTGCTGCCCTCTAGTGCTCTTGCAAATAGATAACATTCTAGTAAAACTGCTGCCCTCTAGTGCTCTTGCAAATGGATAACATTCTAGTAAAACTGCTGCCCTCTAGTGCTCTTGCAAATAGATAACATTCTAGTAAAACTGCTGCCCCCTCTAGTGCTCCTGCAAATAGATAACATTCTAGTAAAACTGCTGCCCTCTAGTGCTCTTGCAAATGGATAACATTCTAGTAAAACTGCTGCCCTCTAGTGCTCCTGCAAATAGATAACATTCTAGTAAAACTGCTGCCCTCTAGTGCTCTTGCAAATAGATAACATTCTAGTAAAACTGCTGCCCTCTAGTGCTCTTGCAAATGGATAACATTCTAGTAAAACTGCTGCCCTCTAGTGCTCTATGCAAATAGATAACATTCTAGTAAAACTGCTGCCTCTATAGTGCTCTTGCAAATAGATAACATTCTAGTAAAACTGCTGCCTCTAGTGCTCTTAGCAAATAGATAACATTCTAGTAAAACTGCTGCCCTCTAGTTGCTCTTGCAAATAGATAACATTCTAGTAAAACTGCTGCCCTCTAGTGCTCTTGCAAATAGATAACATTCTAGTAAAACTTCTGCCCTCTAGTGCTCTTGCAAATGGATAACATTCTAGTAAAACTGCTGCCCTCTAGTGCTCCTTGCAAATAGATAACATTCTAGTAAAACTGCTGCCCTCTAGTGCTCTTGCAAATAGATAACATTCTAGTAAAACTGCTGCCCTCTAGTGCTCTTGGCAAATAGATAACATTCTAGTGAAATCTGGCCTGTCACTCTTAGTGTGCTCTTGCAAATAGGATAACATTCTAGTAAGAAACTAGCTGCCGCTCTAGTACTCCATTGCAATTGATAACATTCTAGTAAAACTGCTGCCCTCTAGTGCTCTTGCAAATGGATAACATTCTAGTAAAACTGCTGCCCTCTAGTGCTCTTGCAAATAGATAACATTCTAGTAAAACTGCTGCCCTCTAGTGCTCTTGCAAATGGATAACATTCTAGTAAAACTGCTGCCCTCTAGTGCTCCTGCAAATAGATAACATTCTAGTAAAACTGCTGCCCTCTAGTGCTCTTGCAAATAGATAACATTCTAGTAAAACTGCTGCCCTCTAGTGCTCTTGCAAATAGATAACATTCTAGTAAAGCTGCTGCCCTCTAGTGCTCTTGCAAATAGATAACATTCTAGTAAAACTGCTGCCCTCTAGTGCTCTTGCAAATAGATAACATTCTAGTAAAACTGCTGCCCTCTAGTGCTCTTGCAAATGGATAACATTCTAGTAAAACTGCTGCCCTCTAGTGCTCTTGCAAATGGATAACATTCTAGTAAAACTGCTGCCCTCTAGTGCTCTTGCAAATAGATAACATTCTAGTAAAACTGCTGTCCTCTAGTGCTCTTGCAAATAGATAACATTCTAGTAAAACTGCTGCCCTCTAGTGCTCTTGCAAATAGATAACATTCTAGTAAAACTGCTGCCCTCTAGTGCTCTTGCAAATAGATAACATTCTAGTAAAACTGCTGCCCTCTAGTGCTCTTGCAAATAGATAACATTCTAGTAAACTGCTGCCCTCTAGTGCTCTTGCAAATAGATAACATTCTAGTAAAACTGCTGCCCTCTAGTGCTCTTGCAAATAGATAACATTCTAGTAAAACTGCTGCCCTCTAGTGCTCTTGCAAATAGATAACATTCTAGTAAAACTGCTGCCCTCTAGTGCTCCTGCAAATAGATAACATTCTAGTAAAACTGCTGCCCTCTAGTGCTCTTGCAAATAGATAACATTCTAGTAAAACTGCTGCCCTCTAGTGCTCTTGCAAATGGATAACATTCTAGTAAAACTGCTGCCCTTTAGTGCTCTTGCAAATAGATAACATTCTAGTAAAACTGCTGCCCTCTAGTGCTCTTGCAAATAGATAACATTCTAGTAAAACTGCTGCCCTCTAGTGCTCTGCAAATGGATAACATTTCTAGTAAAAACTGCTGCCCTCTAGTACTCTTGCAAATAGATAACATTCTAGTAAATACTGCTGCCCCTCTAGTGCTCTTGCAAATAGATAACATTCTAGTAAAACTGCCTTGCCCTCTAGTGGCTTCTTAGGGCAAATGGGATACATTCTAGTAAAACTTGCTGCCCCTCGAGTGCTCTTGCAAATAGTAACATTCTAGTAATATACTGCTCGGGCCCTCTAGGCTCTTGCAAAATAGATAACATTCTAGTAAAACCTGCTGCCCTCTAGTGCTCTTGCAAATGAGATTAACATTCTAGTAAAACTGCCTGGCCCTCTAGTGCTCTTGTCAAATAGATTAACGATTCTAGTAAAACTGCTGCGCCTCTAGTGGCTCTTGCAAATAGGATTAACATTCTAGTAAAGACTGCTGCCCTCTAGTGTCTCTTGCAAATGGATAACATTCTAGTAAAACTGCTGCCCTCTAGTGCTCTTGCAAATAGATAACATTCTAGTAAAACTGCTGCCCTCTAGTGCTCTTGCAAATGGATAACATTCTAGTAAAACTGCTGCCCTCTAGTGCTCCTGCAAATAGATAACATTCTAGTAAAACTGCTGCCCTCTAGTGCTCTTGCAAATAGATAACATTCTAGTAAAACTGCTGCCCTCTAGTGCTCTTGCAAATAGATAACATTCTAGTAAAGCTGCTGCCCTCTAGTGCTCTTGCAAATAGATAACATTCTAGTAAAACTGCTGCCCTCTAGTGCTCTTGCAAATAGATAACATTCTAGTAAAACTGCTGCCCTCTAGTGCTCTTGCAAATGGATAACATTCTAGTAAAACTGCTGCCCTCTAGTGCTCTTGCAAATGGATAACATTCTAGTAAAACTGCTGCCCTCTAGTGCTCTTGCAAATAGATAACATTCTAGTAAAACTGCTGTCCTCTAGTGCTCTTGCAAATAGATAACATTCTAGTAAAACTGCTGCCCTCTAGTGCTCTTGCAAATAGATAACATTCTAGTAAAACTGCTGCCCTCTAGTGCTCTTGCAAATAGATAACATTCTAGTAAAACTGCTGCCCTCTAGTGCTCTTGCAAATAGATAACATTCTAGTAAACTGCTGCCCTCTAGTGCTCTTGCAAATAGATAACATTCTAGTAAAACTGCTGCCCTCTAGTGCTCTTGCAAATAGATAACATTCTAGTAAAACTGCTGCCCTCTAGTGCTCTTGCAAATAGATAACATTCTAGTAAAACTGCTGCCCTCTAGTGCTCTTGCAAATAGATAACATTCTAGTAAAACTGCTACCCTCTAGTGCTCTTGCAAATGGATAACATTCTAGTAAAACTGCTGCCCTCTAGTGCTCTTGCAAATGGATAACATTCTAGTAAAACTGCTGCCCTCTAGTGCTCTTGCAAATGGATAACATTCTAGTAAAACTGCTGCCCTCTAGTGCTCTTGCAAATAGATAACATTCTAGTAAACTGCTGCCCTCTAGTGCTCCTGCAAATGGATAACATTCTAGTAAAACTGCTGCCCTCTAGTGCTCTTGCAAATAGATAACATTCTAGTAAAACTGCTGCCCTCTAGTGCTCTTGCAAATAGATAACATTCTAGTAAACTGCTGCCCTCTAGTGCTCCTGCAAATAGATAACATTCTAGTAAAACTGCTGCCCTCTAGTGCTCTTGCAAATGGATAACATTCTAGTAAAACTGCTGCCCTCTAGTGCTCTTGCAAATAGATAACATTCTAGTAAACTGCTGCCCTCTAGTGCTCCTGCAAATAGATAACATTCTAGTAAAACTGCTGCCCTCTAGTGCTCTTGCAAATGGATAACATTCTAGTAAAACTGCTGCCCTCTAGTGCTCTTGCAAATGGATAACATTCTAGTAAAACTGCTGCCCTCTAGTGCTCTTGCAAATAGATAACATTCTAGTAAAACTGCTGTCCTCTAGTGCTCTTGCAAATAGATAACAATCTAGAAAACTGCTGCCCTCTAGTGCTCTTGCAAATAGATAATATTCTAGTAAAACTGCTGCCCTCTAGTGCTCTTGCAAATAGATAACATTCTAGTAAAACTGCTGCCCTCTAGTGCTCTTGCAAATAGATAACATTCTAGTAAAACTGCTGCCCTCTAGTGCTCTTGCAAATAGATAACATTCTAGTAAAACTGCTGCCCTCTAGTGCTCTTGCAAATGGATAACATTCTAGTAAAACTGCTGCCCTCTAGTGCTCTTGCAAATAGATAACATTCTAGTAAAACTGCTGCCCTCTAGTGCTCTTGCAAATAGATAACATTCTAGTAAAGCTGCTTCCCTCTAGTGCTCTTGCAAATAGATAACATTCTAGTAAAACTGCTGCCCTCTAGTGCTCTTGCAAATAGATAACATTCTAGTAAAACTGCTGCCCTCTAGTGCTCTTGCAAATGGATAACATTCTAGTAAAACTGCTGCCCTCTAGTGCTCTTGCAAATAGATAACATTCTAGTAAAACTGCTGCCCCCTCTAGTGCTCCTGCAAATAGATAACATTCTAGTAAAACTGCTGCCCTCTAGTGCTCTTGCAAATGGATAACATTCTAGTAAAACTGCTGCCCTCTAGTGCTCTTGCAAATGGATAACATTCTAGTAAAACTGCTACCCTTTAGTGCTCTTGCAAATAGATAACATTCTAGTAAAACTGCTGCCCTCTAGTGCTCTTGCAAATAGATAACATTCTAGTAAAACTGCTGCCCCCTCTAGTGCTCCTGCAAATAGATAACATTCTAGTAAAACTGCTGCCCTCTAGTGCTCTTGCAAATGGATAACATTCTAGTAAAACTGCTGCCCTCTAGTGCTCTTGCAAATGGATAACATTCTAGTAAAACTGCTGCCCTCTAGTGCTCTTGCAAATGGATAACATTCTAGTAAAACTGCTGCCCTCTAGTGCTCTTGCAAATAGATAACATTCTAGTAAAACTGCTGCCCTCTAGTGCTCTTGCAAATAGATAACATTCTAGTAAAGCTGCTTCCCTCTAGTGCTCTTGCAAATAGATAACATTCTAGTAAAACTGCTGCCCTCTAGTGCTCTTGCAAATAGATAACATTCTAGTAAACTGCTGCCCTCTAGTGCTCTTGCAAATAGATAACATTCTAGTAAAACTGCTGCCCTCTAGTGCTCTTGCAAATGGATAACATTCTAGTAAAACTGCTGCCCTCTAGTGCTCTTGCAAATGGATAACATTCTAGTAAAACTGCTGCCCTCTAGTGCTCTTGCAAATGGATAACATTCTAGTAAAACTGCTGTCCTCTAGTGCTCTTGCAAATGGATAACATTCTAGTAAAACTGCTGTCCTCTAGTGCTCTTGCAAATAAATAACATTCTAGTAAAACTGCTGCCCCCTAGTGCTCTTGCAAATAGATAACATTCTAGTAAAACTGCTGCCCTCTAGTGCTCTTGCAAATGGATAACATTCTAGTAAAACTGCTGCTATATAGTGCTCTTGCAAATAGATAACATTCTAGTAAAACTGCTGCCCCCTAGTGCTCTTGCAAATAGATAACATTCTAGTAAAACTGCTGCCCTCTAGTGCTCTTGCAAATAGATAACATTCTAGTAAACTGCTGCCCTCTAGTGCTCTTGCAAATGGATAAAATTCTAGTAAAACTTCTGCCCTCTAGTGCTCTTGCAAATGGATAACATTCTAGTAAAACTGCTGCCCTCTAGTGCTCTTGCAAATAGATAACATTCTAGTAAACTGCTGCCCTCTAGTGCTCCTGCAAATGGATAACATTCTAGTAAAACTGCTGCCCTCTAGTGCTCTTGCAAATAGATAACATTCTAGTAAAACTGCTGCCCTCTAGTGCTCTTGCAAATGGATAACATTCTAGTAAAACTGCTGCCCTCTAGTGCTCTTGCAAATAGATAACATTCTAGTAAAACTGCTGTCCTCTAGTGCTCTTGCAAATGGATAACATTCTAGTAAAACTGCTGCCCTCTAGTGCTCTTGCAAATAGATAACATTCTAGTAAAACTGCTGCACCTCTAGTGCTCTTGCAAATGCGATAACATTCTAGTAAAACTGCTGCCCTCTATGCTCTTTGCAAATGGATAACATTCTAGTAATAACTGCTGCCCTCTAGTGCCTTGCAAATAGATAACATTCTAGTAAAACTGCTGCCCTCTAGTGCTCTTGCAAAGTGGTAACATTCTAGTAAAACTGCTGCCCTCAGTAGTGCTCTTGCAAATAGATAACATTCTAAGTAAAAACTGCTAGCCCTCTAGTGTCTCTTGCAAATGGAATAACATTCTAGTTAAACTTGCATGCGGCCATGCTAGTGCTCTTGCAAATAGATAACAATCTAGGTAAAACTGCTGCCCTCTAGTGCTCTTGCAAATTGGATAACATTCTAGTAAAACTGCTCTGCCTCTAGGGCTCTTGCAAATAGATAACATTCTAGTAAAAACTGCTGCCCTCTAGTTGCTCTTGCAAGATAGATAACATTCTAGTAAAACTGCTGCCCTCTAGTGCTCTTGCAAATAGATAACATCTAGTAAAACTGCTGCCCTCTAGTGCTCTTGCAAATAGATAGACATCTAGTAAAACTGCTGCCCTCTAGTGCTCTGCAAATGGATAACATTCTAGTAAAAACTGCTGTCCCTCTAGTGCTCTTGCAAATAGATAACATTCTAGTAAAACTGCTGTCCCTCTAGTGCTCTGTGCAAATAGATAACATTCTAGTAAAACTGCTGCCCTCTAGTGCTCTTGCAAATAGATAACATCTAGTAAAACTGCTCCCTCTAGTGCGCTTGCAAATAGATAACAGTTCTAGTAAAACTGCTGCCCTCTAGTTGCTCTTGCAAATGGATAACATTCTAGTAAAAACTGCTGCCACTCTAGTGCTCTTGCAAATGGATAACATTCTAGTAAAACAGCTGCTGCCCTCTAGTGCTCTTGCAAATAGATAACATTCTAGTAAAACTGCTGCCCTCTAGTGCTTTGCAAATAGATAAACATTCTAGTAAACTGCTTCCCTCTAGTGCTCTTGCAAATATGATAACATTCTAGTAAAACTGCTGCCACTCTAGTGCTCTTGCAATAGATAACATTCTACTTAAAACTGCTGGCCCTCTAGTGTCCTTGCAAATAGACTAACATTCTAGTAAAACTGCTGCCCTCTAGTGCTCTTGCAAATGGATAACATTCTAGTAAACTGCTGCCCCTCTAGTGCTCTGCAAATAGATAACATTCTAGTAAAAACTGCTGCCCTCTAGTGCTCTTGCAAATAGATAACATTCTAGTAAAACTGTCTGCCCTCTAGTGCTCTTGCAAATGATAACATTCTAGTAAAAGCTGCTGCCCTCTAGTGCTCTTGGCAAATAGATAACATTCTAGCTAAAACTGCTTGCCCCTCTAGTGCTCTTGCAAATAGATAACATTCTAGTAAAACTGCTGCCCCTCTAGTGCTCTTGCAAATAGATAACATTCTAGTAAAACTGCTGCCCTCTAGTGCTCTTGCAAATAGATAACATTCTAGTAAAACTGCTGCCCTCTAGTGCTCTTGCAAATAGATAACATTCTAGTAAAACTGCTGCCCTCTAGTGCTCTTGCAAATAGATAACATTCTAGTAAAACTGCTGCCCCCTAGTGCTCTTGCAAATAGATAACATTCTAGTAAAACTGCTGCCCTCTAGTGCTCTTGCAAATAGATAACATTCTAGTAAACTGCTGCCCTCTAGTGCTCTTGCAAATGGATAAAATTCTAGTAAAACTTCTGCCCTCTAGTGCTCTTGCAAATAGATAACATTCTAGTAAAGCTGCTGCCCTCTAGTGCTCCTGCAAATAGATAACATTCTAGTAAAACTTCTGCCCTCTAGTGCTCTTGCAAATAGATAACATTCTAGTAAAGCTGCTGCCCTCTAGTGCTCTTGCAAATAGATAACATTCTAGTAAAACTGCTGCCCTCTAGTGCTCTTGCAAATAGATAACATTCTAGTAAAACTGCTGCCCTCCTAAGTAGCTCTTGCCAATAGATAAACATTCTAGTCAAACTTGCAGCCCCCTCTAGGTGCTCCTGCAAATAGATAACATTCTAGTAAAACTTGCTGTCCCTCTAGTGCTCTTGCAAAGGATAACATTCTAGTAAAGCTGCTTGCCCTCTAGGTGCTCTTGCAAATGGATAATCATTCTAGTAAAAACTGCTGCCCTCTAGTGCTCCTTAGCAAATAGATAACAATTTCTAGTAAAACAGCCGCCCTCTAGTGCTACTTCGCAAATAGATAACATTCTAGTAAAATGCTGCCCTCTAGTGCTCATAGCAAATAGATAACATTCTAGGTAAAAATGCTGCCCCTCTAGTGCTCTTGCAAATAGATAACATTCCTAGTAAAACTGCTGCCTCTAGTGCTCTTAGCCAAATAGATAACATTCTAGTAAAACTGCCTGCCCTCTAGTGGCTCTTAGCCTAATGGATAACATTCTAGTAAAACTTGCTGCCCTCTAGTGCTCTTGCAAATAGATAACAATCTTAGTAAAACTGCTGCCCTCTAGTGCTCTTGCAAATGGATAACATTCTAGTAAAGCTGCTGCCCTCTAGTGCTCTTGCAAATAAATAACATTCTAGTAAAACTGCTGTCCTCTAGTGCTCTTACAAATGGATAACATTCTAGTAAAACTGCTGCCCTCTAGTGCTCCTGCAAATAGATAACATTCTAGTAAAACTGCTGCCCTCTAGTGCTCTTGCAAATGGATAACATTCTAGTAAAACTGCTGCCCTCTAGTGCTCTTGCAAATAGATAACATTCTAGTAAAACTGCTGCCCTCTAGTGCTCTTGCAAATAGATAACATTCTAGTAAAACTGCTGCCCTCTAGTGCTCTTGCAAATAGATAACATTCTAGTAAAACTGCTGCCCTCTAGTGCTCCTGCAAATAGATAACATTCTAGTAAAACTGCTGCCTCTAGTGCTCCTGCAAATAGATAACATTCTAGTAAAACTGCTGCCCTCTAGTGCTCTTGCAAATGGATAACATTCTAGTAAAACTGCTGCCCTCTAGTGCTCTTGCAAATGGATAACATTCTAGTATAAAACTGCCTGCCCCTCTAGTGCTCTTGCAAATATAATAACATTCTAGTAAAGCCTGCTTTCCTCTAGTGCTCTTGCAAATGGATAACATTCTAGTAAAACTGCTGCCCCTCTTAGTGCTCGTGCAAATTGATAAAATTCTAGTAAAAACTGCTGCCCCTCTAGTGCTCTTGCAAATTGATAACATTCTAGTAAAACTGCTGCCCTCTAGTGCTCTTGCAAATGGATAACATTCTAGTAAAACTGCTGCCCTCTAGTGCTCTTGCAAATAGATAACATTCTAGTAAAACTGCTGCCCTCTAGTGCTCTTGCAAATAGATAACATTCTAGTAAAACTGCTGCCCTCTAGTGCTCTCTGCAAATAGATAACATTCTAGTAAAAACTGCTGCCCTATAGTGCTCTTGCAAATGATAACATTCTAGTAAAACTGCTGCCCCTCTAGTGCTCTTGCAAAGTGATAACATTCCTAGTAAAACTGCTGCCCTCTAGTGCTCCTTGCAAATAGATAACATTCTAGTAAAACTGCTGCCCTCTAGTGCTCTTGCAAATTGATAACATTCTAGTAAAACTGCTGCCCTCTAGTGCTCTTGCAAATGGATAACATTCTAGTAAAACTGCTGCCCTCTAGTGCTCCTGCAATAGATAACATTCTAGTAAAACTGCTGCCATCTAGTGCTCTCCTGCAAATAGATAACATTCTAGTAAAACTGCTGCCCTCTAGTGCTCTTGCAAATAGGATAACATTCATAGTAAAACTGCTGCCCTCTAGTGCTCTTGCTAATGGATAACATTCTAGTAAAGCTGCTGCCCTCTAGTGCTCTTGCAAATAGAAATAACATTCTAGTTAAAACTGCTGTCCTCTAGTGCTCTTGCAAAATAGATAACATTCTAGTAAACTGCTTGCCCTCTAGTGCTCTTGCAAATAGATAACATTCTAGTAAAAACTGCTGCCCTCTAGTGCTCTTGCAAATGGATAACTTTCTAGTAAAACTGCTGCCCTCTAGTGCTCTTGCAAATAGATAACATTCTAGTAAAACTGCTGCCCCCTCTAGTGCTCCTGCAAATAGATAACATTCTAGTAAAACTGCTGTCCTCTAGTGCTCTTGCAAATGGATAACATTCTAGTAAAACTGCTGCCCTCTAGTGCTCTTGCAAATGGATAACATTCTAGTAAAACTGCTGCCCTCTAGTGCTCTTGCAAATAGATAACATTCTAGTAAAACTGCTGCCCTCTAGTGCTCTTGCAAATAGATAACATTCTAGTAAAACTGCTGCCCTCTAGTGCTCTTGCAAATAGATAACATTCTAGTAAAACTGCTGCCCTCTAGTGCTCTTGCAAATAGATAACATTCTAGTAAAACTGCTGCCCTCTAGTGCTCTTGCAAATAGATAACATTCTAGTAAAACTGCTGCCCTCTAGTGCTCTTGCAAATGGATAACATTCTAGTAAAACTGCTGCCCTCTAGTGCTCTTGCAAATAGATAACATTCTAGTAAAACTATGCTCCCCTCTAGTGCTCTCTGACAAATAGGATAACATTCTAGTAAAAAAAACTGCTGCCCCTCTAGTGCTCTTGCAAATAGGATAACATTCTAGTAAACTGCTGCCCTCTAGTGCTCCTTGAAATAGGAATAACTTCTAGTATAAACCTGCCTCTAGTGCCCTCATACAAGTACCTGCCCCTCTTGCACTTAGCAAATAATAACATTCTAGTAAAACTGCTGACCCTCTAGTGCTCTTGCAAATGGATAACATTCTAGTAAAACTGCTGCCCTCTAGTGCTCTTTGCATATAGATAACATTCTAGTAAAACTGCTGCCATCTAGTGCTCTTGCAAATTGATAACATTCTAGTAAAACTGCTGCCCTCTAGTGCTCCTGCAAATAGATAACATTCTAGTAAAACTGCTGCCCTCTAGTGCTCTTGCAAATGGATAACATTCTAGTAAAACTGCTGCCCTCTAGTGCTCTTGCAAATAGATAACATTCTAGTAAACTGCCCCTGCCCTCTAGTGCTCTTGCAAATAGATAACATTCTAGTAAAACTGCTGCCCTCTAGTGCTCTTGCAAATGGATAACATTCTAGTAAAACTGCTGCCCTCTAGTACTCTTGCAAATAGATAACATTCTAGTAAAACTGCTGCCCTTTAGTGCTCTTGCAAATAGATAACATTCTAGTAAAACTGCTGCCCTCTAGTGCTCTTGCAAATGGATAACATTCTAGTAAAACTGCTGCCCTTTAGTGCTCTTGCAAATAGATAACATTCTAGTAAAACTGCTGCCCTCTAGTGCTCTTGCAAATAGATAACATTCTAGTAAAACTGCTGCCCTCTAGTACTCTTGCAAATGGATAACATTCTAGTAAAACTGCTGCCCTTTAGTGCTCTTGCAAATAGATAACATTCTAGTAAAACTGCTGCCCCCTCTAGTGCTCCTGCAAATAGATAACATTCTAGTAAAACTGCTGCCCTCTAGTGCTCTTGCAAATGGATAACATTCTAGTAAAACTGCTGCCCTCTAGTGCTCTTGCAAATGGATAACATTCTAGTAAACTGCTGCCCTCTAGTGCTCTCTGCAAATAGAATAACCATTCTAGTAAAACTGCTGCCCCCTCTAGTGCTCTGCAAATAGATAACATTCTAGTAAACATGCTGCCTCTAGTGCTCTTGCAAATAGATAACATTCTAGTAAAACTGCTGCCCTCTAGTGCTCTTGCAAATAGATAACATTCTAGTAAACTGCTGCCCTCTAGTGCTCTTGCAAATAGATAACATTCAGTAAAACTGCTGCCCTCTAGTGCTCTTGCAATAGATAACATTCTAGTAAAACTGCTGCCCCTCTAGTGCTCCTTGCAAATAGATAACATTCTAGTAAACTGCTGCCCCTTAGTGCTCTTGCAAATGGATAACATTCTAGTAAAACTGCTGCCCTCTAGTGCTCTTGCAAATAGATAACTTTCTAGTAAAGACTGCTGCCCTCTAGTGCTCTTGCAAATGGCATAACATTCTAGTAAAGCTGCTGCCCTCTAGTGCTCTTGCAAATAGATAACATTCTAGTAAAACTGCTGCCCTCTAGTGCTCTTGCAAATGGATAACATTCTAGTAAAACTGCTGCCCTCTAGTGCTCTTGCAAATAGATAACATTCTAGTAAAACTGCTGCCCTCTAGTGCTCTTGCAAATGGATAACATTCTAGTAAACTGCTGCCCTCTAGTGCTCTTGCAAATAGATAACATTCTAGTAAAACTGCTGCCCCCTCTAGTGCTCCTGCAAATAGATAACATTCTAGTAAAACTGCTGCCCTCTAGTGCTCTTGCAAATGGATAACATTCTAGTAAAACTGCTGCCCTCTAGTGCTCTTGCAAATGGATAACATTCTAGTAAAACTGCTGCCCTCTAGTGCTCTTGCAAATAGATAACATTCTAGTAAAACTGCTGTCCTCTAGTGCTCTTGCAAATAGATAACATTCTAGTAAAACTGCTGCCCTCTAGTGCTCTTGCAAATAGATAACATTCTAGTAAAAGCTGCTGCCCTCTAGTGCTCTTGCAAATAGATAACATTCTAGTAAAACTGCTGCCCCTCTAGTGCTCTTGCAAATAGATAACATTCTAGTAAAAGCTGCTGCCCTCTAGTGCTCTTGCAAAATAGATAACATTCTAGTAAAACTGCTGCCCTCTAGTGCTCTTGCAAATAGATAACATTCTAGTAAAACTGCTGCCTCTAGTGCTCTTGCAAATAGATAACATTCTAGTAAAACTGCTGCCCTCTAGTGCTCTTGCAAATGATAACATTCTAGTAAAACAGGCTTGCCCTCTAGTGCTCTTGCAAAGGATAACTTTCTAGTAAAACTGCTGCCCTCTAGTGCTCTTGCAAATGGATAACATTCTAGTAAAAACTGCTGCCCTCTAGTGCTCCTGCAAATAGATAACATTCTAGTAAAACTGCTGCCCTCTAGTGCTCTTGCAAATAATAACAGTCTAGTAAAAGCTGCTGCCCTCTAGTGCTCTTGCAAATAGATAACATTCTAGTAAAACTGCTGCCCTCTAGTGCTCTTCGCAAATAGATAACATTCTAGTAAAACTGCTGCCCTCTAGGTGCTCTTGGCAAATAGATAACATTCTAGTAAAACTGCTGCCCTCTAGTGCCTCTTGCAAGATAGATAACATTCTAGTAAAACTGCTGCCCTCTAGTAGCTCTTGCAAATAGATAACATTCTACGTAAAACTGCTGCCCTCTAGTGCCTTTGCAAATAGAATAACATTCTAGTAAAAGACTGCTGCCCTCTAGTGCTCTTGCAAATGGATAACATTCTAGTAAAACTGCTGTCCCTCTAGTGCTCTTCAAATAGATAACATTCTAGTAAAACTGCTGCCCCTCTAGTGCTCCTGCAAATAGATACATTCTAGTAAAACTGCTGCCCTCTAGTGCTCTTGCAAATGGATAACATTCTAGTAAAACTGCTGCCCTCTAGTGCTCTTGCAAATAGATAACATTCTAGTAAAACTGCTGCCCTCTAGTGCTCTTGCAAATGGATAACATTCTAGTAAAACTGCTGCCCTCTAGTGCTCTTGCAAATAGATAACATTCTAGTAAAACTGCTGCCCTCTAGTGCTCTTGCAAATAGATAACATTCTAGTAAAACTGCTGCCCTCTAGTGCTCTTGCAAATAGATAACATTCTAGTAAAACTGCTGCCCTCTAGTGCTCTTGCAAATAGATAACATTCTAGTAAAACTGCTGCCCTCTAGTGCTCTTGCAAATGGATAACATTCTAGTAAAACTGCTGCCCTCTAGTGCTCTTGCAAATAGATAACATTCTAGTAAAACTGCTGCCCTCTAGTGCTCTTGCAAATAGATAACATTCTAGTAAAACTGCTGCCCCTCTAGTGCTCTTGCAAATAGATAACATTCTAGTAAAACTGCTGCCCTCTAGTGCTCTTGCAAATAGATAACATTCTAGTAAAACTGCTGCCCTCTAGTGCTCTTGCAAATAGATAACATTCTAGTAAAACTGCTGCCCTCTAGTGCTCTTGCAAATAGATAACATTCTAGTAAAACTGCTGCCCTCTAGTGCTCTTGCAAATGGATAACATTCTAGTAAAACTGCTGCCCTCTAGTGCTCTTGCAAATAGATAACATTCTAGTAAAACTGCTGCCCTCTAGTGCTCTTGCAAATAGATAACATTCTAGTAAAACTGCTGCCCTCTAGTGCTCTTGCAAATAGATAACAATCTAGTAAAACTGCTGTCCTCTAGTGCTCTTGCAAATAGATAACATTCTAGTAAAACTGCTGCCTCTAGTGCTCTTGCAAATAGATAACATTCTAGTAAAACTGCTGCCCTCTAGTGCTCTTGCAAATAGATAACATTCTAGTAAACTGCTGCCCTCTAGTGCTCTTGCAAATGGATAACATTCTAGTAAAACTGCTGCCCTCTAGTGCTCTTGCAAATAGATAACATTCTAGTAAAGCTGCTGCCCTCTAGTGCTCTTGCAAATAGATAACATTCTAGTAAAACTGCTGCCCTCTAGTGCTCTTGCAAATAGATAACATTCTAGTAAAACTGCTGCCCTCTAGTGCTCTTGCAAATAGATAACATTCTAGTAAAACTGCTGCCCTCTAGTGCTCTTGCAAATGGATAACATTCTAGTAAAACTGCTGCCTCTAGTGCTCTTGCAAATGGATAACATTCTAGTAAAACTGCTGCCCTCTAGTGCTCTTGCAAATGGATAACATTCTAGTAAAACTGCTGCCCTCTAGTGCTCTTGCAAATAGATAACATTCTAGTAAAACCGCTGTCCTCTAGTGCTCTTGCAAATAGATAACATTCTAGTAAAACTGCTGCCCTCTAGTGCTCTTGCAAATAGATAACATTCTAGTAAAACTGCTGCCCTCTAGTGCTCTTGCAAATGGATAACATTCTAGTAAAACTGCTGCCCTCTAGTGCTCTTGCAAATAGATAACATTCTAGTAAAACTGCTGCCCACTAGTGCTCTTGCAAATAGATAACATTCTAGTAAAACTGCTGCCCTCTAGTGCTCTTGCAAATAGATAACATTCTAGTAAAACTGCTGCCCTCTAGTGCTCTTGCAAATAGATAACATTCTAGTAAAACTGCTGCCCCTCTAGTGCTCTTGCAAATAGATAACATTCTAGTAAAACTGCTGCCCTCTAGTGCTCCTTGCAAATAGATAACATTCTAGTAAAACTGCTGCCCTCTAGTGCTCTTGCAAATGGATAACATTCTAGTAAAACTGCTGCCCTCTAGTGCTCTTGCAAATGGATAACATTCTAGTAAAACTGCTGCCCTCTAGTGCTCTTGCAAATAGATAACATTCTAGTAAAACTGCTGCCCTCTAGTGCTCTTGCAAATGGATAACATTCTAGTAAAACTGCTGCCCTCTAGTGCTCTTGCAAATAGATAACATTCTAGTAAAACTGCTGCCCTCTAGTGCTCCTGCAAATGGATAACATTCTAGTAAAACTGCTGCCCTCTAGTGCTCTTGCAAATGGATAACATTCTAGTAAAACTGCTGCCCTCTAGTGCTCTTGCAAATAGATAACATTCTAGTAAAACTGCTGTCCTCTAGTGCTCTTGCAAATAGATAACATTCTAGTAAAACTGCTGCCCTCTAGTGCTCTTGCAAATGGATAACATTCTAGTAAAACTGCTGCCCTCTAGTGCTCTTGCAAATAGATAACATTCTAGTAAAACTGCTGCCCTCTAGTGCTCTTGCAAATGGATAACATTCTAGTAAAACTGCTGCCCTCTAGTGCTCTTGCAAATAGATAACATTCTAGTAAAACTGCTGCCCTCTAGTGCTCTTGCAAATAGATAACATTCTAGTAAAACTGCTGCCCTCTAGTGCTCTTGCAAATAGATAACAATCTAGTAAACTGCTGCCCTCTAGTGCTCTTGCAAATAGATAATATTCTAGTAAAACTGCTGCCCTCTAGTGCTCTTGCAAATAGATAACATTCTAGTAAAACTGCTGCCCTCTAGTGCTCTTGCAAATAGATAACATTCTAGTAAAACTGCTGCCCTCTAGTGCTCTTGCAAATAGATAACATTCTAGTAAAACTGCTGCCCTCTAGTGCTCTTGCAAATGGATAACATTCTAGTAAAACTGCTGCCCTCTAGTGCTCTTGCAAATAGATAACATTCTAGTAAAACTGCTGCCCTCTAGTGCTCTTGCAAATAGATAACATTCTAGTAAACTGCTGCCCTCTAGTGCTCTTGCAAATAGATAACATTCTAGTAAAACTGCTGCCCTCTAGTGCTCTTGCAAATAGATAACATTCTAGTAAAACTGCTGCCCTCTAGTGCTCTTGCAAATAGATAACATTCTAGTAAAACTGCTGCCCTCTAGTGCTCTTGCAAATAGATAACAATCTAGTAAAACTGCTGTCCTCTAGTGCTCTTGCAAATAGATAACATTCTAGTAAAACTGCTGCCCTCTAGTGCTCTTGCAAATAGATAACATTCTAGTAAAACTGCTGCCTCTAGTGCTCTTGCAAATAGATAACATTCTAGTAAAACTGCTGCCCTCTAGTGCTCTTGCAAATGGATAACATTCTAGTAAAACTGCTGCCCTCTAGTGCTCTTGCAAATAGATAACATTCTAGTAAAACTGCTGCCCTCTAGTGCTCTTGCAAATGGATAACATTCTAGTAAAACTGCTGCCCTCTAGTGCTCTTGCAAATAGATAACATTCTAGTAAAACTGCTGCCCTCTAGTGCTCTTGCAAATGGATAACATTCTAGTAAAACTGCTGCCCTCTAGTGCTCCTGCAAATAGATAACATTCTAGTAAAGCTGCTGCCCTCTAGTGCTCTTGCAAATGGATAACAATCTAGTAAAACTGCTGCCCTCTAGTGCTCTTGCAAATAGATAACAATCTAGTAAAACTGCTGCCCTCTAGTGCTCTTGCAAATAGATAACATTCTAGTAAAACTGCTGCCCTCTAGTGCTCTTGCAAATAGATAACATTCTAGTAAAACTGCTGCCTCTAGTGCTCTTGCAAATAGATAACATTCTAGTAAAACTGCTGCCCTCTAGTGCTCTTGCAAATAGATAACATTCTAGTAAAACTGCTGCCCTCTAGTGCTCTTGCAAATAGATAACATTCTAGTAAAACTGCTGCCCTCTAGTGCTCTTGCAAATAGATAACATTCTAGTAAAACTGCTGCCCTCTAGTGCTCTTGCAAATAGATAACATTCTAGTAAAACTGCTTCCCTCTAGTGCTCTTGCAAATAGATAACATTCTAGTAAAACTGCTGCCCTCTAGTGCTCTTGCAAATGGATAACATTCTAGTAAAACTGCTGCCCTCTAGTGCTCTTGCAAATAGATAACATTCTAGTAAAACTGCTGCCCTCTAGTGCTCTTGCAAATAGATAACATTCTAGTAAAACTGCTGCCCTCTATTGCTCCTCCTTCAACAAAGGATAGCAAGAGAATCTGATAATAGAAGTAAATTAGTAATCATGAAATAATAATTTGGGGTTTTACATCTCTTTAAGACAAGGAGTGAGAATGTGAGTAGCAGGATACATTGTGCAGTCTTGAACACAGGGCACAGTGACACAAATATGTCACCAAAACAACTTTTTGAATTTTTTTTTAAATAGCAAATTAAAGGGACAGTCAACACCAGAATTTTTGTTGTTTTAAAAGATAGATAATCCCTTTATTACCCATTCCCCAGTTTTGCATAACCAACACAGTTATAATAATACACTTTTTACCTCTGTGATTATCGTGTATCTAAGCTTCTGCTGACTGCACCCTTATTTCAGTTCTTTTGACAGACTAACATTTTAGCCAATCAGTGCTCACTCTTCGGTTAATTCCTGTGCATGAGCTCAATGTTATCTATATGAAACACATGAACTAATGCCCTCTAGTGGTGAAAAACTGTCAAATGGAGAGGCGGCCTTCAAGGTCTAAGAAATTAGCATATAGGACCTCCTAGGTTTAGCTTTTAACTAAGAATACCAAGAGAACAAAGCAAAATTGGTGATAAAAGTAAATTGGAAAATTGTTTACAATTACATGCTCTATCTGAATCATGAAAGTTTTTTTTGGAGTTGACTGTCCCTTTAATGATCTTTGCTGACTATTCTCTTTATATAATTACAATTTTTCTTCCATGATTCAGATAGAACATGCAATTTTAAACAACTTTCCAATTTACTTTTATCACATTTTCTTGGATTTCTTGTTGTCCTTTGTTGAAAAGCAGGCTTACAAAGCTCAGGAATGTGCACGTGCCTGCAACACTATATGGGAGTTTTGCAGCAATATTATACATTAGCAAGAGCACTGGATGGCAGCACTATTTTCTACCATGTCATTTTCAACATGTGCACGATACCTACCTAGGTATTTTTTCAACAAATAATTTGATAATAGAAGTAAATTGGAAACTTAAAATTGTATTTTCTATCTGAATCAGGAAAGAAACATTTTGGGTTTCATGTCCCTTTAATCCGTCATGATTAAAAGATCAAATGAAGTAAGGTCTGTAATGGGGGTGGGGGACAAATATATTGTCCTTGCTAAGCTAGGCCTGTCCCTAATGCAGTTTCATTCTCTTAAGACTCTATACCTTAAATGGACAGTAAACTTTCATAATTCATATAGATAATGCGGTTTTAAACAACTTTCCATAACACATCTATTATCAAATTTGCTTTCTTCTTTTGGTATCATTTGTTGAAGAGCATACTTAGGTAGGCTTAGGAGCTGCCATGCACTGCTCCTCACTCGCTGCTGTCTCTTGCCATTGGCTTGCCAGATTGGTCAGCTAGCTCCCAGTAGTGCATTTCTGCCCTGAGCCTACTCCTCAACAAAGGATACAAAAGAACAAAGCAAATTTGATGATGAAAGTAAATTGGAAAGGCATTTAAAATTGTGTGCTCTGTCTAAATTCGGGAACTTTCTTTTCCTTTTAATTGAAACGCATTACGTATCTCCATGTTAATACTTTTTTTTTCCGTTTAGGATTGTGTGTGAGATGGAAGAATCTCTGGTTGCTAATCCAGCTCCCGGGGTAGTGGAGCTTTGCATTTGGGACTGCAGTGCTGACTACAGGACACAATCAGAGCAGCTCTATACGTTTGTGGTAAGGAAATAGCAATAACAGACACTTAGGTGATGCTTTCAGATTCTATCTATAGACAGAAAAACACCAGAAATATACAAGAGATGCCCAAACAAAATAACTTATTTCTACTTACGGTAAATTTAGTTAAAGTGAAGGTAAACTGATGAATGAAAGCCCGGTTTTTAAAAATACTATTAAAAACAGGGGCACTTTCATCAAAGTTTAGAAAGCAGCCGTTTTGTTTAAAAACTTACCTCTCTTCTCTTAACAGCCAGAGCAGCTTCCCCCGCCCAGAGATCCTCTCTTCACAAGTCAGCAATGACTAATCCGGCTTCCTCCAATCATGGCTTTCCCCCCAGGGGAGTCATTGCCTGAGGCTGTGCTGTGATTGGAGGAAGCCGGATTAGTCATTTCTGACGTGTGAAGAGAGGATCTCCGGGTGGGGGAAGCTGCTCTGGCTGTGAAAAGAAGAAAGGTAAGTTTTTAAACAAAACGGCTGCTTTGTAAACTTTGATGAATGAAAGTGCCCCTGTTTTTAATAGAATTTCTCTTGTAAGGTGTATCCAGTCCACGGGTTCATCCATTACTTGTGGGATATTCTCCTTCCCAACAGGAAGCTGCAAGAGGACACCCACAGCAGAGCTGTCTATATAGCTCCTCCCCTAACTGCCACCCCCAGTCATTCTCTTGCAGCTCTCGACAAGATAGGAAGTATCAAGAGATATGTGGTGACTTAGTGTAGTTTTTACCTTCAAGCAAAAGTTTATTTTTAAACGGTACCGGCATTGTACTGTTTTACTCTCAGGCAGAAATTAGAAGAAGAGTCTGCCTGGAGGTTGATGATCTTAGCAGTTTGTAACTAAGGTCCATTGCTGTTCTCACACATAACTGAAGAGTATGGGAAAGACTTCAGTTGGGGGAACGGTTTGCAGTTTACCTGCTTTGAGGTATGTTCAGTACATTTATTTCTAGAGAGATAAGATCTAGAAAATGCTGACAGAGCCTTGTATAATTGAGGTAAGCCTGATGCAGTGATTTAACAACGACTGGTATCATGCTTACAAAAAAGGGTAATATTCATGTTAATACTCATATTTCTTAGTGACAAAACGTTTACATGTTATATAGAAAGAACGTTTTTTCTCTGAGGGTGATAAATCGTTTTTTTGGGGCCTAGTTTCCACATGGCTAGACAGATACTCCTAGGAGTATTTTCTTAAGTCCCTCTGACATCGAGTGCATGGTGGGAGGAGCCTATTTTCACGCTCTAGATGCGCAGTTCATATTCAGACTGAGACATCCAGCTTCCCCAAAGGAGTCCTCTAGCATCTGAGGACCACTATAGAGGGCTTATTTCTTTCATGTAATTAGCAAGAGTCCATGAGCTAGTGACGTATGGGATATACATTCCTACCAGGAGGGGCAAAGTTTCCCAAACCTTAAAATGCCTATAAATACACCCCTCACCACACCCACAAATCAGTTTTACAAACTTTGCCTCCGATGGAGGTGGTGAAGTAAGTTTGTGCTAGATTCTACGTTGATATGCGCTCCGCAGCAAGTTGGAGCCCGGTTTTCCTCTCAGCGTGCAGTGAATGTCAGAGGGATGTGAGGAGAGTATTGCCTATTTGAATGCAATGATCTCCTTCTACGGGGTCTATTTCATAGGTTCTCTGTTATCGGTCGTAGAGATTCATCTCTTACCTCCCTTTTCAGATCGACGATATACTCTTATATATACCATTACCTCTACTGATTCTCGTTTCAGTACTGGTTTGGCTTTCTACAAACATGTAGATGAGTGTCCTGGGGTAAGTAAGTCTTATTTTCTGTGACACTCTAAGCTATGGTTGGGCACTTTGTTTATAAAGTTCTAAATATATGTATTCAAACATTTATTTGCCTTGACTCAGAATGTTCAACTTTCCTTATTTCAGACAGTCAGTTTCATATTTGGGATAATGCATATGAATCAATCATTTTTTTCTTACCTTAAAAATGTGACTTTCCCTGTGGGCTGTTAGGCTCGCGGGGGCTGAAAATGCTTCATTTTATTGCGTCATTCTTGGCGCGGACTTTTTTGGCGCAAAAATTATTTTCTGTTTCCGGAGTCATACATGTCGCCGGAAGTTGCGTAATTTTTTGACATTCTTTTGCGCCAAAAGTGTCGGCGTTCCGGATGTGGCGTCATTTTTGGCGCCAAAAGCATTTAGGCGCCAAATAATGTGGGCGTCTTTTTTGGCGCTAAAAAATATGGGCGTCACTATTGTCTCCACATTATTTAAGTCTCATTATTTTTTGCTTCTGGTTGCTAGAAGCTTATTCACTGGCATTTTTTTCCCATTCCTGAAACTGTCATTTAAGGAATTTGATCAATTTTGCTTTATATGTTGTTTTTTCTATTACATATTGCAAGATGTCCCACGTTGAAGCTGAGTCAGAAAATACTTCTGGAAAATCGCTGCCGGGTGCTGGAGCTACCAAAGCTAAGTGTATCTGCTGTAAACTTTTCGTATCTGTTCCTCCAGCTGTTGTTTGTATTGTATGTCATGACAAACTTGTTAATGCAGATAATATTTCCTTTAGTAATGTTCCATTACCTGTTGCTGTTCCATCAACATCTAATATTCAGAGTGTTCCTGATAACATAAGAGATTTTGTTTCTAAATCCATTAAGAAGGCTATGTCTGTTATTCCTCCTTCTAGTAAACGTAAAAAGTCTTTTAAAACTTCTCATTTTTCAGATGAATTTTTAAATGAACATCATCATTCTGATACTGATATTGGTTCTTCTGATTCAGAGGATTCTGTCTCAGAGGTTGATGCTGATAAATCTTCATATTTATTTAAAATGGAATTTATTCGAGAATTTTACAGTTTCTTCAGGATGGTTTGGAGAAAGGTTTGTCTGCAAGTTCCTTGAAAGGACAAATCTCTGCTCTTTCTGTTCTTTTTCACAGAAAGATTGCTAATCTTCCTGATATTCATTGTTTTGTACAAGCTTTGGTTCGTATAAAACCTGTCATTAAGTCAATTTCTCCTCCTTGGAGTTTGAACCTATGCATTCATTGGACATTAAATTACTTTCTTGGAAAGTTTTGTTCCTTTTGGCCATCTCTTCTGCCGGACGAGTTTCTGAATTATCTGCTTTTTCTTGTGAGTCTCCTTTTCTGATTTTTCATCAGGATAAGGCGGTGTTGCGAACTTCTTTTAAATTTTTACCTAAGGTTGTGAATTCTAACAACATTAGTAGAGAAATTGTGGTTCCTTCATTGTGTCCTAATCCTAAGAATTCTAAGGAGAGATCATTGCATTCTTTGGATGTAGTTAGAGCTTTGAAATATTATGTTGAAGCTACTAAGAATTTCCGAAAGACTTCTAGTCTATTTGTTATCTTTTCTGGTTCTAGGAAAGGTCAGAAGGCCTCTGCCATTTCTTTGGCATCTTGGTTGAAATCTTTAATTCATCATGCTTATGTCGAGTCGGGTAAAACTCCGCCTCAAAGGATTACAGCTCATTCTACTAGGTCAGTTTCTACTTCCTGGGCGTTTAGGAATGATGCTTCGGTTGATCAGATTTGCAAAGCAGCAACTTGGTCTCCTTTGCATACTTTTACTAAATTCTACCATTTTGATGTGTTTTCTTCTTCTGAAGCTGTTTTTGGTAGAAAAGTACTTCAGGCAGCTGTTTCAGTTTGAATCTTCTGCTTATATTTTCAGTTTTTTTCATTTAATCTTTATTTTGGGTGTGGATTATTTTTCAGCGGAATTGGCTGTCTTTATTTTATCCCTCCCTCTCTAGTGACTCTTGCGTGGAAAGATCCACATCTTGGGTAGTCATTATCCCATACGTCACTAGCTCATGGACTCTTGCTAATTACATGAAAGAAAACATAATTTATGTAAGAACTTACCTGATAAATTCATTTCTTTCATATTAGCAAGAGTCCATGAGGCCCACCCTTTTTTGTGGTGGTTATGATTTTTTTTGTATAAAGCACAATTATTCCAATTCCTTATTTTTTATGCTTTCGCACTTTTTTCTTATCACCCCACTTCTTGGCTATTCGTTAAACTGATTTGTGGGTGTGGTGAGGGGTGTATTTATAGGCATTTTGAGGTTTGGGAAACTTTGCCCCTCCTGGTAGGAATGTATATCCCATACGTCACTAGCTCATGGACTCTTGCTAATATGAAAGAACTGAATTTATCAGGTAAGTTCTTACATAAATTATGTTTTCTTTCCTAAATCGTATTTGAGGGCAGGTAGGAGCCACAGCAGTGCTGTGGCAAGGTGTTTAACTGTTTATTAACGTTTTTAACGTTTTTCAAATCCAGTTTGGGGCCTAAAGGGTTAATCATCCATTTGCAAGTGGGTGCAATGCTGCTTTAGTCCCTTATACACACTGTAAAAATTTCGAAGAGTTTACTACTTTTTAACACTGTTTTGCAGTTTATGTGATAGTTTTTTTCTCTTAAAAGCACAGTGCCGTTTTTATTTAATTGCTGTTTCACATTTATTATAGTGTTTTCCAAGCTTGCTGGTCTCATTACTAAGTTGAAAAAAACAAAAGAATAATGGATAAACCAGAGCACTCTTAATTATCAATGAATCAGAATGTAGAACAGTGAGGTAGTATGCAGTGGGTGTAAAATAAACTTAACATTTAATTGTATTAGTTAAAAAGGTAGTAATAACTACCTGTGTAGTGCATTAAAGGCTGTATTGTGGTACAGTAGAGCTGGCAAGCCTTAGGAAAACTATTAGGAAAGTATCCTTAGGGACGTAGCTGCATACAATGTAACCATAGGTTAAACCTATATAGAGAAAAGGAAATAAGTCTGCTGCAAAAACACCATAATATGCTCACGGATTGCACTGAAAACTAATTCTAGAAAAGAGGACAGGCCTCACACCAATTATACTAAGCTGGTGCAATGCTGGAGCGGTGTATATTGCAGCAGAGATTCCGATTGAAACTCTGGTCTCATTACTAGTCTGTTAAACATGTCTGACATAGAGGAAACTCCTTGTTCAATATGTTTAGAAGCCATTGTGGAACCCCCTCTTAGAATGTGTACCAAATGTACTGAAATTTCTATAAATTATAAAGACCATATTATGGCATTTAAAGATTTATCACCAGAGGTTTCTCAGAATGACAAAAGGGAGGTTATGCCATCTAGCTCTCCCCACGTGTAAGAACCTATAACTCCCGCTCAAGTGACTCCAAGTACATCTAGCGTGTCCAATGCATTTACCTTACAAGACATGGCAGCAGTTATGACTAATACCCTCACAGAGGTATTGCCCAAACTGCCAGGGTTACATGGAAAGCGAGACAGCTCTGGGGCTAGAACAAATAAAGAGCTTTCTGATGCTTTAGTAGCTATGTCCGATACACCCTCACAATGCTCCGAAGCCATGGCAAGGGAGTTGCTATCTGAGGGTGAGATTTCAGATTCAGGGAAGACGTTACTTCAGTCCGATTCTGAAATGACAGCCTTTAAATTTAAGCTTGAACACCTCCGCTTATTGCGCAGGGAGGTTTTAGCGAGACTGGATGACTGTGGCCCCTTTGTAGTTTGCAGTGCCTGTTTACACTGATGTTTTTCCAGTGCCTAAGAGGTTTTCGGAAATTATTACTAAGGAATGGGATAGACCAGGTGTTCCGTTCTCTCCCCCTCCTGCTTTTAAAAAGATGTTTCCCATAGATGTCGCTATACAGGACTCATGGCAGACAGTCCCTAAGGTGGAGGGTGCTGTTTCTACCCTAGCTAAGCGTACAACTATCCCTGTCGAGGACAGTTGTGCTTTCTTATATCCTATGGATAAAAAATTGGAGGGTCTCCTTAAGAAAATTTTTATCCATCAAGGTTTGCATGCATTGCCCCAGTTACTGCTGCAGCGGCTTTTTGGTTCGAGTCTCTTGAGGAGGCTCTACAGGTGGAGACCCCGTTAGATAATATTTTAGACAGGATTAAAGCTCTCAAGTTAACTAATTCCTTTATTTCTGACGCCGTTTTTCATCTAACCAAACTAACGGCTAAGAATTCAGGTTTTGCCATTCTGGCGCTCAGGCCGCTATGGCTTAAGTCCTGGTCAGCAGACGTTACTTCAAAGTCTAAGCTTCTTAACACCCCCTTCAAGGGACAGACCCTATTCGGGCCGGGTCTGAAGGAGATCATTTCTGATATTACTGGAGGAAAAGGTCACGCCCTTCCTCAGGATAGGTCCAATAAATTAAGGACCAAACGGAATAATTTTCGTTCATTTCGAAACTTCAAGAGTGGCGCAGCTTCAGCTTCCTCTAATGCAAAACAAGAGGGAAATTTCGCCCAGTCCAAACCAGTCTGGAGACAGAACCAGGCTTCGAACAAGGGGAAGCAGGCCAAAAAAACCTGCTGCCGCCTCTAAGACAGCATGAAGGAGTAGCCCCCGATCCGGGACCGGATCTAGTAGGGGGCAGACTTTCTCTCTTCGCCCAGGCTTGGGCAAGAGACGTCCAGGATCCCTGGGCATTAGAGATTGTTTCCCAGGGATATCTTCTGGACTTCAAAGCTTCATCTCCAAAGGGGAGATTTCATCTCTCACAATTATCTGTAAACCAGATAAACAGAGAGGCATTCTTACGTTGTGTTCAAGACCTACTGGTTATGTGAGTGATCCACCCAGTTCCAAGGGAGGAACAGGGGCAGGGCTTCTATTCAAATCTGTTTATAGTTCCCAAAATAGAGGGAACTTTCAGACCAATCTTGGATCTCAAGATCCTAAACAAATTTCTCAGAGTCCCATCCTTCAAGATGGAGACTATACGAACCATCCTCCCTATGATCCAGGAGGGTCAATATATGACTACCGTGGACTTAAAGGATGCTTATCTCCACATTCCGATTCACAGAGATCATCATCAGTTCCTCAGGTTCACCTTCTTAGACAGGCATTACCAGTTTGTGGCTCTTCCCTTCGGGTAAGCCACGGCACCAAGAATCTTTACGAAGGTTCTAGGGTCCCTACTGGCGGTTCTAAGGCCACAGGGCATAGCGGTGGCTCCTTACCTAGACGACATTCTGATACAGGCGTCGACTTTTCAAATCGCCAAGTCCCATACGGACATTGTTCTGGCCTTTCTGAGGTCTCACGGGTGGAAGGTGAATGAAGAAAAGAGTTCTCTCTCCCCTCTCACAAGAGTTTCCTTCCTAGGAAAACTGATAGATTCAGTAGAAATGAAAATTTTTCTGACAGAGGTCAGGTTATTAAAGCTTCTAACTTCCTGCCGTGCTCTTCATTCCACTTCTCGGCCGTCAGTGGCTCAGTGTATGGAAGTAATCGGCCTAATGGTAGCGGCAATGGACATAGTTCCGTTTGCTCGCCTACATCTCAGACCACTGCAACTTTGCATGCTCAATCAGTGGAATGGGGATTACACAGATTTGTTCCCTCTGCTAAATCTGGATCAAGAGACCAGGGATTCTCTTCTCTGGTGGTTCTCTCGGGTCCATCTGTCCAGGGGAATGAGTTTCCGCAGGCCAGAGTGGACTATAGTCACGACAGATGCCAGCCTTCTGGGCTGGGGCTCAGTCTGGAACTCCCAGAAGGCTCAGGGTTCGTGGACTCAGGAGGAAGCCCTCCTTCCGATAAACATTCTGGAACTGAGAGCGATATTCAATGCTCTTCAGGCTTGGCCTCAACTAGCTGCGGTCAGGTTCATCAGATTTCAGTCGGACAATATCACAACTGTAGCCTATATCAACCATCAGGGGGGACAAGAAGCCCCCTGGCAATGTTGGAGGTTTCAAAGATAATTCTATGGGCAGAAGTTCACTCTTGCAATCTCTCAGCTATCCATATCCCAGGAGTAGAGAACTGGGAGGTGGATTTTCTAAGTTGGCAGACTTTTCATCCGGGGGAGTGGGAGCTCCATCCGGAGGTATTTGCCCAGCTGATTCAACTATGGGGCAAACCAGAAGTGCATCCAATGGCGTCTCGTCAGAACGCCAAGCTTCCCTGTTACGGGTCCAGGTCAAGGGATCCCCAGGCAGCGCTGATAGATGCTCTAGAAGTGCCCTGGTCCTTCAGCCTGGCTTATGTGTTTCCACTGTTTCCTCTGCTCCCTCGGCTGATTGCCAAGATCAAGCCGGAGAGAGCTTCTGTGATTTTGATAGCTCCTGCGTGGCTACGCAGGACTTGGTATGCAGATCTGGTGGACATGTCATCCCTTCCACCATGGACTCTGCCGCTGAGGCAGGACCTTCTACTCCAAGGTCCATTCAAACATCCAAATCTAATTTCTCTGCGGCTGACTGCTTGGAGATTGAACGCTTGATTTTATCAAAACGTGGTTTCTCCGAGTCGGTCATTGATACCTTTAATTCAGGCTCGAAAGCCTGTCACCAGGAAAATCTATCATAAGATATGGTGTAAATATCTTCATTGGTGTGAATCCAAGGGTTACTCATGGAGTAAAGTCAGGATTCCTAGGATATTATTCTTTCTCCAAGAAGGATTGGAGAAGGGATTGTCAGCTAGTTCCTTAAAGGGACAGATTTCTGCTCTGTCTATTCTTCTGCACAAGCATCTGGCAGATGTTCCAGACGTTCAGGCGTTTTGTCAGGCTTTAGTTAGAATCAAGCCTGTGTTTAAACCTGTTGCTCCGCCATGGAGTTTAAATTTAGTTCTTAAAGTTCTTCAAGGGGTTCCATTTGAACCTCTGCATTCCATAGATATCAAGCTTTTATCTTGGAAAGTTCTGTTTTTGGTAGCTATCTCTTCGGCTCGAAGAGTTTGAGTTATCTGCCTTACAGTGTGATTCCCCTTATCTGATATTCCATACAGATAAGGTAGTGTTGCGTACCAAACCTGGATTTCTTCCTAAGGTGGTATCTAATAAGAATATCAATCAGGAGATTGTAGTTCCGTCACTGTGTCCTAATCCTCCTTCAAAGAAGGAACGTCTATTACACAATCTTGATGTGGTTCGTGCTTTAAAGTTTTATTTACAAGCTGCTAAGGATTTTCGTTAAACATCTGCATTGTTTGTTGTCTACTCTGGACAGAGGAGAGGCCAAAAAGGCTTCGGCATCTTCTCTTTCTTTTTGGCTGAGAAGCATAATTCGTTTAGCTTATGAGACTGCTGGCCAGCAGCCTCCTGAAAGAATTACAGCTCATTCCACTAGAGCGGTAGCTTCCACATGGGCTTTTAAAAATGAGGCCTCTGTTGAACAGATTTGTAAGGCGGCGACTTGGTCTTCGCTTCATACTTTTTCTAAATTCTACAAATTTGATACTTTTGCTTCCTCGGAGGCTATTTTTGGGAGAAAGGTCTTGCAGGCAGTGGTGCCTTCCGTTTAAGTTCCTGCCTTGTCCCTCCCTTCATCCGTGTCCTAAAGCTTTGGTATTGGTATCCCACAAGTAATGGATGAACCCGTGGACTGGATACACCTTACAAGAGAAAACAAAATTTATGCTTACCTGATAAATTTCTTTCTCTTGTGGTGTATCCAGTCCACGGCCCGCCCTGTCACTTTAAGGCAGGTGTTTTTTATTTTTAAACTACAGTCACCACTGCACCCTATAGTTTCTCCTTTTTCTTGCTTGTCTTCGGTCGAATGACTGGGGGTGGCAGTTAGGGGAGGAGCTATATAGACAGCTCTGTTGTGGGTGTCCTCTTGCAACTTCCTGTTGGGAAGGAGAATATCCCACAAGTATTGGATGAACCCGTGGACTGGATACACCACAAGAGAAAGAAATTTATCAGGTAATCATAAATTTTGTTTTTTGGTGATGGGGTATGGATTTGTGAAGGCCAGTACTATTCACCTTGCTTCTCCTGTTTTGTTCTACTCTTTCTTATTCTTTCAGTCCCCCAGTTTTCATGCCGTGAGCCCTTCAAGAGGACCTGCATCAGGTGGAACACGTCTGACCATCAGTGGTAGAAACTTGGATGCTGGTAGCTCCGTGTCTGTGCTGCTGAGAGATTCAGAATGCCAATTTGTCAGGTAAAGGAACTGGAGTGTTGTTTGATATGTTCCCTCTTAAAGGGACATGAAACCCAGAAATTATCTTTCATCATTTATCTATCTAGGGAGAACATGCCATTTTAAACAACTTTCAGGTTTACTTCTATTATCAGATTTGCTTCATTCTCTTGGTATTATTTGTTGAAGAAGTAGCAATGCACTACTGGTTTCTAATTGAACACATGGGTGAGCCAAAGACAATCAGTATATATATGTCGCCACCAATCAGCAGCTAGAACCTAGGTTCTTTGCTGCTTCTAAGCTTTCCTAGATAAACCTTTCAGCAAAGGATAACAAGAGAAGGAAGCAAATTAAATAATAGAGAATACAATTTTAAACAACTTTCCAATTTACTTCTATCTGAATCATTAATGTCTAATTGCGACTTTACTGTCCCTTTAAATATCTCTTTCTGGACTTACCTTCAACATATCTTACTAACCAGGAGGAGTATGTGGGAGATTGTCTGCATTTCACCGGCTTCGTCTCAAGGGCCCAGTCCAGCCTCCATCACGCTAAGGATTGACAAGTTCAGCGTGTGGAACCCAAATATCAGCTACCTGTACACTGAAGACCCAACCATTGTACGGGTGGAGCCATCTTGGAGTATCTTCAAGTAAGTGTAGAAGCTGTTCAGAAACATCTCTAGGATCCTGGAAATGTTATAGACAGATGTCATTGAGATTATATTTCTGTCACTTTGTTTCTAGGCTGATACTGCACTTAAAGTGATTGTAAAGTTGAGTGATTTAAAGCCCAGTATTTAAAAATAACGTGGTCACTTTAAGTCATTAAACTTTACAAAGCCGATTCTTTTTTAAAAAATACTTACCATTTCGTTACTGTAAACAGACCGCCGATCCTTCCGCCCACAGGTTCTTTCAGTATTTAGCAGATCAATGACAAATACGGCTTCCTCCAATCGTGTGCTGCACAAGCTGGATGCCAAAGGGGGCACAGAACGATTGGAGGAAGCCAGATTCTTTATCGATCTGCTCAATACTGAAGGAGATGCGGGTGGAGTATTGAATGTCTCTTCTCCTGTGCTTTGCTCCTAATGTCTTTCCTCTTGTTCCCAGCTTCCCAGTTTTTCTCCACCTATGATCTCTGGGGTCTTCTATCCCAGTGCCAGACATCTTCCAGGTGCCTTTAGCTGTGCTCCTAACTGCTTACTGTTCATGTGCACCTGACTGGTATCCTATAATTTCACAATGTCTTAAACCCCTTTGTGTAAAGACAAGTGACTCTACTCACTGCTTTGCTTGGTCACCTGAGCGTTACCCTAGAGGGTGTCTTAGAATATTTAAAACACCAACTGATCATGTATTGGTTACGCAGATACCCTTTAAGTGACTAGAGGGTTGTTTAAGGTGGTGTTTAATTACTTCTAAGCATTGCATGACTGAACCATTATCAAACTGTCTTCCTGTCCCATACAGTGGCAGCACCGGAATTACTGTAACCGGCACTCACCTGACAACTATCCAGGAACCAAAAGTCAGAGCAAAATACTATGGTGTTGAGACTATTAATGTGAGTATCTCCTCTTAATTATCGTTTAATTGCTGCTTGAGGAGACCATCATTTTGATTAATGTGCACCAGGGCATGACAAGTTCAGGGTGACAATGAGTCATTGCTCCTAGAATTTTATTTATGGCCCCTAACGTTTCTGATTATTCTTCAAATATCAATAAACAAAGACTCTTGTCATAACCCTAAAACATTTAAGTAAATTGTTACTTGGTTTGCACATTGTTGCTCACTCCTTAATTTTAAATAAAGCTGTCAACACCCGTACAACCTTAGAATCAGTAAAGGGGACAGTCTACTCCAGTGTTTTTATTCTTTAAAAAGATAATCCCTTTATTACCCATTCCCCAGTTTTGCATAAACCACATAGTTATATTAATATAATTTTTGCCTCTGCAGACTGCCTCCTTATCTCAGAACTTTTGACAGACTTGCATTTTAGCCAACCAGTGCAGACTCATAAATAACTCCACGGGAGTGAGCACAGTGTTATCTTTATGGCACACATGAAATAGCGCTGTCTAGCTGTGATAAGAGGCGGCCTTCAAGTGCTTAGAAATTAGCATATCGGCCTACCTAGGTTCAGCTTTCAGCAAAGAATACCAATAGAACAAAGCAAATTTGATGATAAAAGTAAATTGGAAAGTTGTTTAAAATTGCATCCCCTATCTGAATCATGAACGTTTTGATTTTGACTAGACTGTCCCTTTAACATGCCTCACTTCAGTTTGCTTTAGTAAATCCCTTTCCCCACTACACTGTACCCATTTGCTTACATTTTCCTTAAAGGGATAGAAAAGTCAAAATTAAACTTGCAAGATTCAGACACTTCAAAATTCACTTCTATTATCAAATTGTACTTTTGTTCTCCCTTAATGTCCTTTGTCGAAAAGCATATTCATATCCTCAGCAGCAGCAATGAACCACTGGGGAGGGAGCTAGCTGGTTATTGGTGGCCATACACATTTGTCTCTTGTCATTGGCTCACTAGATGTGTTCAGCTAGCTCCCATTAATGCATTACTGTACTGGAGATGACTAACTATGTGTTGGAGTTAAACCCATGGTTATAAACAAGCAGTTTGCAATTATAAAATGATGTAACATATTTTTACACTTTTAAATACCTTTAAAGGGACACTAAACCCAAAATGATTCTTTCTTGATTCGGGGAGAGAATACAATTTTAAACATTACAATTTACTTCCATTATCTAATTGGCTTCATTGTTTAGATATCCTTTGTTGAAGAAATAGCAATGCAAATGGGTGAGCCAATCACACGAGGCATCTATGTGCAGCTACCAATCAGCAGCTACTGAGCCTATCTAGATATGCTTTTCAGCAAAGGATATCCAGAGAAGGAAGCAAAACCAAGAATAGAAGTAAATTAGAAAGTTGTCTAAAATGACCTGATCTTTCCATGTCCCTTTAACTATTCCATTCTGCCAAACTCCAAACCTTGGCTTTACTCTAGTGTCTGAAACTCATGCTTTTTTTGTTTTTTTTTGCAGACTTGCCACATAGTAAATGATACATTGATGCTGTGCAAGGCGCCTGGCATCTACTCGCCAGCTGGGATGCTTCCACCAGAGGAGAGTGTGCAGCCAGATGAGTTTGGGTTTGTCCTCGATAATGTGACCAATCTTCTCATCCTGAACTCCAGCACCTTTACCTACTATCCCGACCCAGTCCTGGAATCATTTGGGCCAAGCAGGACCCTCGAGATCAAACCTGGCTCTCATGTCATTCTGAAGGTGGGTGCAAGATGGTCATTTATACTTTGGGCAGATTACTAGGACAGTAAAGGAATTTGGGAGGCTGTTGGTGCGGATACAGAATAGGACCAGGGGCTTCAAGGGTCGTAGGGTAATCCAGGGACAGTTGATGATTATAGAGTAGTTAAATGGAAACAATGGTGAAACTATGACTGCTGATTAATTGGCTGAGTAATTTAGAGATAAAGGTATTTAATGATTACTGGGGAGCACTGGGGATTGGAAGATAATTAACCAATACCACAGGCTTGAAGAAACAATGAGCTGTTATTGTGAAGCAGAATGATTTAGACACTCGGGGATTAGGGTACAATCAGAAAAAGAGAGTACCTTGTCGAATATATTCAAATA